>NC_037597.1:28439023-28739023 GCF_003073045.1 Pomacea canaliculata | reverse complement strand
TTAAATCTCGTCAATAAAGAATTGTCCTACACACACACACTGATATTATAGCAGCAACACCCGTGGAGGGCCCTGTCATACACACCTGTTTTTCCTACGGGGCAGGGATTTGGAGGGTTGCAGTAAGCAGGTAAGG
This sequence comes from Pomacea canaliculata, assembly GCF_003073045.1. Lineage (NCBI taxonomy): Eukaryota > Metazoa > Mollusca > Gastropoda > Architaenioglossa > Ampullariidae > Pomacea > Pomacea canaliculata. The sequence continues at coordinate 28,738,887 of NC_037597.1, read as the reverse complement.
GTTTATCAGTCTTCACCTGCTTTTGGGGGGGCTGGCCCTCTGCCGTGCCACCTGCACAACAAGAAGTAACTCGTGTTTACTCTTACGATTGTTTGTGTGCGCGACTGTTCTTTTAACATTAACTGAAGAAAAAAGTCAATTTAATGTCACGTCGTCGCCACCACAATCAGTATCATCATCACCATCGTGACCTACCTGCCACGGCGTGCAAGCCTTGCAGAGCGCTGTGCTCCAGGTGCTCCTGGTCGCGGACCTGTGTCTCGGAGTACAGGGGACTGTTGTACAGAGAGGTGTCCACGTCAGTGCCCGCCCACAGGCTGTCATCTACTCCCTCCACACCGTCGTCGCTGCGGCTGTCAACGTCGTCGAGTGGTAGGAGGGCCATGTAGGGGTCGTCGTGGTCGTACAGGCGGTTGAGGCGGTACAGGTCCTCCAGGGGCTCCACGCCGTACGGCAGGCTGGCCGTACCCAGCACCACCAACACGCCCAGCACTAGCGCCACGGGTACCCACGTCATCTTCTGTACGCACTACCAACAGACAAGAGAGGTCGGCGCTTGGCAATTGTCATACAGGTGGGAGGTGAGAGGAGATTAGTTTTTTAATGCCGAGCCAGCAACTAAAGCTGTATCACCACAGACGCCACATGCAGAGGAAGAACAGTGTTCCCCGAGACGAGAACTGAACCCAGGACAGCCAACCCTCACTGTATTGCTAACAGGTGCTAACCGTTGCGCCATCAGACAGCAATACGCAGGTAGGAGGCCAGGACCATACATAGGTGAAGTAGGTCAAAGATACAATATTTATCATCAACCATATATCCCATTCTTTGGGATATGAATGTATGGCTATTTCATTGGTTCTCTAAAGAAATACAAAAAGAAACCGCAATACAATACTGGGGCCAGCCACACATCACCAGTCGTCCCCTCTCGGTGAGAAAGATTTCAACATTCATACATATACAGGGATCAAGACCCAAAACGCGCTGTCAGTGCCGACAGTTACCTTAAAATTACATTTTTATTCACATTTTACGTGGCTGTGACACTGCGAATCGACAGTTGATACATTGATCACATATCCCATCCACCCAAGCAGGCAACCACCCACCCATCACGTGTCACGTTGTGAGAGGATGACGTTATCACCTGTATACACCTTTAGTCCTTTATACACGCAAAGCTGACAATAAATAAGGAAATATGAGACAAATACAGAGATGGCTATAAGAGACACCATGGTAGGGGCCACTAGCATGTCTACACTCACAATGACCGCTAATGTAGGGTGACGTCTGCTTGTGTAGACTAACCGCCATTTAAACTTCACCTCGGAGCTGCAGCTCATCCAGCTGTGTTGACGACTGACTGTTGAGCTACTGTAACAACTACCGGCTGTGTAAGCGACTCACTGCTCACCTGTCACGACTACTCACAGTGCTGCCCACTCACTTCTCTCCCTTTATCTGCACGTACTCTACGTCGTCTCACGGAGCCGAGGAAAGTGGGTCAGCGCCCCGAACCTTGACAGAGACGTACATAGCACGTAGAACACACACGCACGCACTTACACACACTACTTGCCACACCCACCCCCCACCAACAGGCTGCTTTGTCTGGTGGCGCTGTTTCTCTATTATTGGCAGCCGTCAAATGTCCTCCCAACAATTAATGGCCTTTAAAAATAAATGGTGATGTCAGCAAGGAGAGGGAATCAGATGTGGCCAGGTGCCGGGTGCTAGGAACAGAAATACGGGTAGGCAGCGACAGAAGCGTGGCCACACGTTAGACCCCCGCTCCCCGGGATGGATTTGCTTGAAACGCGGTTCCTTACAATGACGGGTGGCTGTTTGTGGTGACGCAATCTCTATATGGCACCGCACCAGGTGCCAGACACGGGTGCTAAAGACACCAGCTGCCTGCCAGTAACGACAACAACAACAGCAACCGCCAGTTATCCTACCCGTATTTACTGTCATAACCTCAAAGACAATGTCATTGAATGAAGTCAAAGCTCTACTCACAGCAGTTGGTGCAGTCGCCTGTTTCCTTGTCTTGTAACACCAGCCTCTGCTTCTGCTGCTTCAATGGCGGCCTGACGTCACCCTCCCATTGATCGTCTTGCAGCAGCCGTTGGTGTCGCGTGACGTCAGCACCAGTGCCCGTCAGCCTGCAGGTCCTGCCAGCCTCGCTGTGGCAACTGTCAGCGCGCGGCGGTCGTTACTCTGTCGCCGCCACTGGCATCTCACAGACTGACCTCGCGGCCAGTGCCCCCTGCTGGGGTCATCGCACGACCCGTGTGTCCTGTTGTTTATTGACATCGTGTGTCCTGTTGTTTATTGACATCGTGTGTCCTGTTGTTTATTGACTGCTGGGGGCATAGCACGGCCCGTGTGTCCTGTTGTTTATTGACATCGTGTGTCCTGTTGTTTATTGGCATCGTGTGTCCTGTTGTTTATTGACTGCTGGGGTCATCGCACGGCCCGTGTGTCCTGTTGTTTATTGACATCATGTGTCCTGTTGTTTATTGACTGCTGGGGGCATAGCACGGCCCGTGTGTCCTGTTGTTTATTGACATTGCGTGTCCTGTTGTTTATTGACCGTGTGTCCTGTTGTTTATTGACATCGTGTCCTGTTGTTTATTGACTGCTGTGTCACTCTTCGTGTAAGCTGCTCTTCTTTATCGTTTAATTAGTGTCTTCGACTCCTGACTGTAGGTTAGGCACTTTTGAGACCCCCCCAGCTGATGCCAATAGATGCTGCAGTAATCAGGCAATTGGATTATGGTTCATGTCAACAGTTCTTTTTGTTTGGTGGCACCGTCCTGTACGTTGCTTGGTGACAAGTCCAGCCCTGTACAATGTGTGCGATACTTCTGGAGACTATAATGTTTTGTGTAAGATAGAGTGTCCAGTCTGTCAGTGACCTGTTGGATACACCTTGTCGAGTCTGCAGTATGTGCCATGTTTGTTCTGTAGAAAGACTCCATGTATAAAGTACAATATACGTGGTGCAGAAAGGCTCCGTGAGAGTTCTGCTGAAAGGCTGCTTTATGAACTTTGTGAAGGTTGCTAAAAGAAGCCTGTCACATGCAAGTAGGCTGTGAAACACTGACTGTATAATGCAGAAGCCCAATTAAGCTTTAAAAAAGTTGTTGCTGTACACAACTCAAGATGTTTTACTCAACGTTTGACACTCCCTCGATAAAAAAATCAGACACTACACTGACAACAGATATAATATTTAATTTATCTGCATTTAAAAGCAAAAGCTTTTTCCTGATTTCATGTAAATCAAAGTACACAGAGAAGACAGGTGATATAAACCAAGTTCTAGAAGTGCATCTAAAGAATGCACATTACAAAATATAGACAATAGATGCTACGTACACACGGTGCTCTGCACTGAGCAATATTTGATATGTCTTTAAGAAAATTTCATGATATGTTCACATAGATCCTTGCATAGCCCAGTAAAGTCATTAAGCAGCTATAGTTCCATCAAATCTGCAACTGATGTGAGATCAACAAAAGCGATGAAAGAAATTAAATCACAAAAAGCCAGCTGTCACTTAAAAGGGTTAAAAGGTTAAGGTTAAAATGCCATGTACACCCCCAAGTTAGCCAGGACTGAGGTGTTCATACATAACACCACACCTACACCCAGAGGCATCAACAAACTGTGAGCTCAGTACATGAACTTGTGGTATAATGCTGCTGTGGACTAGTCATAATGACTTAAACAATCATATTATTAAACTGAATACTAAAGGCACAGAATGATAATTTAAATGACTGTCTTGATGTGGCGCTTTCATCTGATCCCTACATACAGAAACACCTGACAAGTGATGTTTTAACAGAAGTGTAGGACTGGCAAAATCTCACAGTTTAAAATCTATCATTTATTTGGGTAAAAAATTGAGGAGGCAAAATTAGCGCACGTCTTGGACTATATGCCTGAATAGATTAAGTGATTGCTTTAGATGCATTTCAGACATTTTTGCCAGCCACTATAACAAACAGTAAATGTTAGTGAACATGAGATTATCTCACTAAACATTTGACACACACATCTGTCTGTGCTAAAAGGTTTTATCTGTTTAAAATACTGCTTTCGATTGTTCTACTAATTGGAAAAGGGCAAGTGTTTAATCTGTACATATTTTTGTACTCACTGGTCAGTGTTAAAGCCACTAGAATTTCTGGAAAAAGGTAAATCCAAACGCTACATTCATTATTTCGTGTTTAAAAAGTCTACTGTAAGATTCGCAGGACAAGTTGCTATTACTTTCATCCATAATCATGCTCAACTGCTGTTTAATGTTTACAGTGGTATCACTTGTTGCCAACATGGAATGCACTATCACTTATAAATATTGCAACATGGCATGGGGTACTGTTTGTTGTAAATGTTGCAACATGGCATGCAGTGCTGACCAAAGTACAGTGGCATCATTTGTTGTTAATGTTGGCACATAATATGCAATATTATCTCAATACATGGCCTTTGGAGGGAAAGAGGAAAGTGGCTATACACTTTTCTTAGTCGTAGTCACGAGTCCTGGTAACTTTAATGTTTGGAGCTAATGTATATCATTTGCTGGGGTAAAAGCTGGGGTTAACATGCTTTAGAGTTAGATAATAATATTAGATGATAATATTCTGGCGTATGGTGTTAGACCACAACCATAACCCATTAACAAGAATGCTAAAGGGGAATAACTGACCATATGCCCAGATTAAGAGAAATGTCATTTATGGGTGTTAGCAGTGAGACAAGACAGCAGCTGTAAATAAATAAACTTTGAGAATGTTCCTAAAGTAGATTTCTTGGATCACACAAAAAAGTGAAGTGTATGACTGAACAATGAAGAATTTTCAGCAATCTGTGTCTGTAAGTTCGTACTTTAATTATTTGTCTGTCTCGTCTATGTCTGTTCAGCCTGTAAGTACAAGCTTCCTGTAATTGTCACAGGCACCAAGGCTTCTCCAACCTCCAGATCATCTGGACAGCAGACGAACAATGTCTAAAAGAATGCAAAAAAAAAAAAAAAAAAATCCATTAATAAAACATTAATAATATGCCATAATTAACAAACTCTTTAATTGTAATATTGAAGTTGACCCTGCATCAAATACATGAAGCTTTAGCAACAATGCTAGGCAATGCGATATGGTGAACAGTTGTCATAACACAACAAAGGTAAACTGATATGGTGCATTGGTACTTGAATGTTTAGAACAGGTAATAAAGTTTTACTCAGAAACAATGACAGACACCTCAGATCAAAAATGCTCTACTGTTGGGCAAACATAAATATTGAGAGACAAGATAAACAGATAAGAATATCTTTTGTCAAATAGCACTTGCTATAATCTATGTTTTAGCAGTTTGTGTAAACTAATTTCATAGTCTTTCTTTTCTTCTATTTGATTTCAGACATATAATGAGTCTAGGCTGTACAGAAAATCTTCTGCTGATATGATCTTCAATCTTAGCAGCTGACATACTCCGACCTATGAAACATGCCTAGAAAGTTTCTTGAGGATTTATACTTTTTACAATGATGATGTAGCAAAAGGAGGCATAACTCTGACAATAGTTTGTGATTCTTCTTGCCATCTCTTTTTAAGGTTGATAACAATAAGGGGATTTCAAACAATCAAATAATTTCATCAGCAGTGTTAACAAGTCTGGTTCAGCAAACTTACTGGAGACAATGTTAATTTGTGTGGTCAGTGGTCAAGTATGTTATCAAACAATATTAACCAGCTTGGTGCAGCTAGTTTTTCAGAGACAATACTAACTTATCTGGTCCAGCAAGTTTATAACAGACGGACATTAACCAGAGCAGTGAGATCTAGAAGAATTATCAGAGCAGTGAGATCTAGAAGAAGTTTAGTTTAATCACAGCGAATACTAGCTAGGTTGCTCCAGCAGGTTTATCAGAAATGACTTTACTATTACAGCTTGCCTGTGTAGAGATTTATCATAAATGATGCTATGATTATAGCTTGCCTGGTGTAGAGATTAATCAGAAATAATGCTACTATTACAGCTTGCCTGTGTAGAGATTTATCATAAATGATGCTATGATTATAGCTTGCCTGGTGTAGAGATTAATCAGAAATAATGCTACTATTACAGCTTGCCTAGTGTACAGATTTATCAGAAATAATACTATTATTATAGCTTGCCTGGTGTAAAAGTTTTTCATGTTTTTCATAGCTTGCCTGTTGTAGAGGGTTATCACAGGTGACACTGACCTTTGCCACACACACGACCATTGCTGTCCACCTCCAGTTCTTGCAAGAGTAGGTTGAAGTCTTCGTCTGCGATCCTGTCACCCATGTTGGTCAGCAGGTGGCGCAGCTCAGTGACCATGATGAAGCCACTGCCTTCCTTGTCAATGGTTTTGAACGCATCTTCCACTTGCTTGCCGTAGCTACGGCCCTGTAGGGGCTGGACCAGTTGACGAAATCGTGTCAGGTCCACGTGCCCGCGGACTGCTATTATCAAAACATACATCAGACAGTGTAAAGATCAAACCTAGATGCTTAAACTGTGATCATACACCTAAAATGACTTTAATAGCATCAAAGATGTATGCAAAATAGCAATAAAAGCCCCATAGCCATATCATTAGGTCATAGTTCATAAAATCTAAAGCACAAGATGTACACAGCAGAGTGCAACACTCCTTATGCTGCCTTTACCTTCCCTGCTAAATCAGGTACCTCATTCTGATGGGTGGACAGGTACCCTACTGTGACTGGTTGTCATATGGAAGTTTCTAGTCAAAGGTCCAAGCAGGCATTAAACCAGTGACCTTCAGTTTCAAAGTACACTAACCACCATGTATCCAAACATCTCCAAAATACACATAAGCATAAACAGTCTGAAACTATGCAAACAATATCTCTTAATAATGATGAGTATTTGTGGTATAAAATCTAAAAGAGCTTTGTGATCATACCTTCCTGAGGTCTGCAGTCAAAGTACCTATAATTGTACAAGACAAACATCTGAAGACATCAGCAGAAGTGAATGTTTTCAAGTGAGCCTTGAAAGCAACAGGAGTGTAAAAATGGTGAAAGGAAAGGGGAAAGTACTTTGGATAATCGGCATGGTGCAGGCTGACTGCTGACCATAAAGCCAGTGCATACTGATGGCTGACCATGAAGGCCCAGTGCATGTAGACTGCTGACCACAAAGCTTTTTCCATCTGATGAAACTACAGATACAGCAGCAGAAAAGAGGAAGCATGGAGGCTGACATTAGTGAAGGTTGCACAAGCAGGGAGAGCAACATTATAAAGGATGTTAATAACAATAACAACCAAATTTATTAGTCCCAATGGGCAATTTAAATAAAAGTCATGAAAGCTGACTGCTGCAATCTTAAAGTCAGCACAAAATACTCTGAGACTATTAACAACCAGTGATCAGGTAAGCAATGGCATGGCTGGACCAATCTGTATAATCCTGATTACGGACATGAAATGTGGACTCTGCTTGCCAACATGGAGAGGAGAGTCCAGGCATTCCAGAACAAGTGCTCTAGATCTTGTAGAGGTAACATAAAAAAGTGGTTGCCACACGTGCAGACTATCAGGAACCTCTACTCACAGCAGCTACACTTGTCGGAGATCAGGAACCTCTCCTCAAAACAGCCAACCAGCATACGTTGGTCTGGTTTGGACATGTAACCCGGCATGTCACACTGTCAAAGACGGTTTTTCACAGCACCTCGGAGGCAGGTCAATGCAGCAGTGGCCACAGGAAGAAATGGATTATGAACATGAAGGAGTGGACTGGTTGTCCCATGTAGAACCTGCTCACCATCACCTTAGAGGGGCCTAAGTGGCAGGCCTTGTCAGCTGTGGCATGTATCTATGTATTTACCCCAATAACCTGGGACAAATGGCACATATGGATGAATGATGGGGTAAAGCAGTCAAAGAGAGAAGATAGGCACAGCTCTCAACACAGTGAGAGGAAGCTCATGGGACTCCCCTGACTGTTGTTTGCAAAAAAATGTTGGATATAAAGTGCTGTCCAGATTGTGACTCTCTGCCTCATGCAGTGTGTCCTTGTCACTGTCAAGCAGGTTTTCATTTGCAAAGTTGTCAACATGTTTTGTGTATTCACCTATCACTCTTTTATTGCCTTCAAAAGGTGTTGTGTATTCATCATTTATTTCCAATAACATGTTGCATTTATGTTTTGTTCTCCACCCAGCACTTACGATCAATTCCAGCTCGGTTTAACAAACTCCTCAGTTCATTGTCTGTGATCACGTGACCAAGGGCTCTAATGGCTGTTCCAGCATCTGCAGCACTGATCTGCCCCCGAGAGTCTGTGTCAAACAGCTCAAATGCCTCTGAAACATACATAAGTATATAATATACATACAAATATATAAGAGGTACATGGAACACATATATGCATGCATGCATATACATTTACAAGCATGATCAGACATACGTACACATCCAAACACAAGTATGCATGTATACACAAAAAATGAGAATGATTACACATGACTTCATGCTAAAGATTTACATGCGATGAGAGTATTTTGTCAAGGTCGGTGACCTATGGCAACATTCAATCAGCATTTAGCAGTTTTCTTACTGCAGAGTGAAAGTCGAAAATTGCAAGGGAGGGGTTCGCTTATGTGCATGGCGTGGTTTGTAGCATTCTTTCATTGTGGGTGTCTTCTACGAGCTTCACGATTTCAGCTTCCTTAACATGGAGAAAGAGTGATTTAAATCAAACAGAAGTTCTTAACCATGTTTACAGTTGCCTGCTCTTGTCAAAGTAGTAATTTTAGGTAGTGGGTAGAGGAAACAAAGCAAAACGATGAAAGCGAAGCATGACTTAGTCTGTGAAATGCATGAAACAGTCCTGCATGGTTTGCCTGTGTCCGACTTCCACCGTTAGCTGTGTGCTGGCAGAAAGGACATTTGTTGGCTGCTACTTTCAACACCTTTCTTCTCGAGTGAGGAGCATTAGACAGAAGTAGTGGAGCGTTGTCTTCAAAGATGCACAGTAGCTTATCCATGAGCAACATATTTATTATCAGCACAAATATAAGCCTAACAATAATTATATGGGCTTTTAATAAATAGCAGGCTTAAAACAACAATTATTTCAGTGTGTTTTGCATAATATATTTTATGTACTTAAATGATAGGGAGACACTCGTCTAATGCCAGGAAAATTGTCCCCTCTTTTGTGTGTGCGTGTGTTTTGGGGTGGTGGTGGTGGTGGTTGGGTGTAGGAGGGTCATTTTTCAAAACTGTGATGAAAAGTATTTCTTATTTATTGCCCTATGTCTATATATATATATGGAATCTGGCAAGCATATCACAGTGAAGTTTAAAGGCAATAGGCAAACCATCACTGCATATTTCTTTCTACTACGATTCATTCCTGTACCAAAACAATATTAATTATGTAACAGCTCAGTGAATATTTACTATCAATACATTTAGTAATGTGTCATGTTTTTGTTGTGGAAATTTATAACACAGCAGTGATTTTTTTTCACACTATCTCTTTACGATCATATGTCTCAGTAAATGACTGACTCCCCCTCCCCACCAGTTTCTGCTTTAACCACTGATCAGTGGATACTGTGCATGCACTGAATAATTGATGAAATACCCTCATTTAGACCAAAACTTTCCTTTGCTATATCAATCTCTGTTGTCCAATTTTTATGACTGGCAATCAAATTTGCTTAGTCATCATTTACATCTTTTACAAGATCTAAGAAGACTTTTCTGGCTCTTAACAGAAGATCAGCTATGTCATTTTTATATCAGTTACAAACTGTTCTCTAAGAAAAATTAACTATGTTAAATTTTCAATGTACTTTTCACAGTAAATTATATTTTCCCCCAAGGACAGTAGTCACCAATTAGCAGCCCTGTATGAATTTATTTCCTGGTGCAGTGACAATTTCTTGAAACTTAGTAAAACCAAAGAGATTGCTTTTATTTCCTTTGGAATTCTTCACCAAGTCTAATGTCATCCATCACAAGCAGGTGGATAGTGTCAACACATCTACAAATCTGGGCACCATGTTCAACAGAAGACTTTGCTGAGATATCAACACTTAGGCTATTGTCAAAAAGGTTTAACTTCCCTCTCTAGAAACTGAAGTCTTTCTCAGTCTTCCAAAGATTTCTTCAGGTATTCTAAATATGCCATACGGAAAATGTGCTGGTCATCTTATTCATTTGATATTACAACAATTTACTATTCAAGGACAAGAATAGTTTGAATTGTGTGGCATGCAGTTGCTCAAAAGTTATTGGGATAACCCATAGTGTCCTTCAGACTCTGTGTAACAGGGAGACTATTCCATGTGTCAGCAGTTCTTTATAATGATAAGTGTGTCCTATCAGGACAGTTCCATCAGATCCCACCTGGCTGTTGATTCTGTGTTTACCGCATGCAGCACCAAGAGATCCAGGCTGTTCTTTGTTGTTTCCACTATGCAATTGTGCATAAATGAATTGTGACCATTTGCAGGTCTGAAGTTTGATTGTAGGGGATCTTGTTTTGTGTGGCAGGTATGAATGTGTGATGGTACTTTTGATTGTTGATGTGCTGTGTGGATCCAATGTTTGCATCCTTACAGAGCTTTTACTCATTGCCCTCTGAGATAAATAAAGTCATATCTTACTGCTGACATTATAGCCCTTCTCTGATGATTTCCGTTACTGAAATAATTTAGTACTGTGACTACACCACTCATTAAAATCTATATCGTTGAATCATTAAAAACAATCTGAAAAATTCTAATTATAATCTGGGACAACAGCACTGATGCCTTCAGTTTCTAATAAAATTTTGGGCTTACCTGCAACTGAATCCTTAGCGGTGGCCTGCAACAGCAGATATTCGTCAGTTGATAGGGGTGCTTAAAATGTGATCCTAGTTCACTGAAGACTTTATACACAAACTGCACTTTGCAATAAATGGGAATTAAAATAACATCCGGTTAATAAAACATTGAGCACCACCACCATTTGTCTGCAATGTATGTGAACCTCCCCCCACCCAGGCACACAATAAACTTACCAGGTTTACAATAGAAAATAACGGGTATAAATGACAAATGGAAAAGCAATGTAAGAAAATGCTTAGGGTTTAAGAAAGTTTCGAGTTTCCGTAGTTAAGATTAGGGGTTAGGTGGAGAGGAGACTTCCACAGAAAAAAAAGTTACTCGATAGTTGTCTAATATACTCTCATGCATTATTCGAGAAAGCTAATCTTTGTAAATATGAATCACATCTATTCAGTCTCAGAACTGTGTAAAAAAAAAGAAGTGATTACCATAACTAAATGACGTTAGCAGCAGGTGTTCAAATGACTTTTTCCGAAACTAAAAGGAAGCGGAAGAAAAGCAGACGAGATTTTCACAACGAGGTAAGTGGGTGTGGTCACGAGGTCACATGATGTGCATATTGTGGACACGTCACTGCCTATCACTAACGTCATCACAACGTGTTTACCTTCAAGTCTGGGTGTAGCGAGACAGTTTTTCCACCCAAGAAACTTTTTCCAAGCGAGGTATGCGTCTTGTTGTAAGGACAGAACCGAACTCTCAGCGAGAGCCAATGGTCTGAGGATACTACAAAATGAAATTTAACAGTTGAGAAACACGTGAAACTTTTAGGTTCAAATTATTACAGCTTACAAAGAGATGTGGATAGCGGACTATTTTCTTTTGATATCACTGCGCGAGTGGGTGTTTGATCGTCTGCTAAAGAGTAACTACAAGTAACTACAAGTCAAATTTAAATAAAAATAACATGAAAAAGCTAAACACATACAACTAAAAATTTATTTTTGGTTATGATAAAAAAATACCAAGAGAATGTTTGCTAAATCATTCAGCAACACTAGAAAACCCAGCTTCTGCATTCCTCGCTTGGAAAAAGTTTCTTGGGTGGAAAAACTGTCTCGCTACATGGGCACGAAGCCGTCTGCGGCCTTGAGCGCAGACCGTCAATGTAGTCGACCACGAACTCTAGTATACATGTACACGCAGGGATGGGCAAGCTACTTTTAATTTGTAGCCGGCTAGGCTACAGCTACTTTTTTTCAAAATGTAGCCGGCTACACTACAGCTACAATTTTGCAAAAAGTAGCCAGCTACTTTGGGCTACTTTTAAAATGTAGCCAGCTTCTTTTGGCTTCTTTTAAAAGCGTGATGTTATAACAAGTTAGCTGTAGCCAGCTGGCTGTAGCAACATACACAAACATCAAACATACACACAAAACACTATTACTTGCTTTACAAAGTTTTTATTATAATAATGAAACGGAGAACTGCGATATACCGACAATTTTATTTAGTGAATCCTAAATGCTTTCATTCATTCCTTGCACCCTTCCTCCCCCGGCCTTTTTCACACAATAAGTACACGTATTTTACGATTATATTAAACATTTCTGGATCTTTTTCCTCATCCTGTTTTAGTGACAAAAGAAATTATATAAGTTTTCCGATAAACATTTGTTTTCTATAACTATTTGTTCCCTATTACTTAGAAATGAAAAACTAAACAGATGCTTAAGTATCAGGTACCTGGTGGAATTTTCAATAAGTTAGGTTATGTGGTGATGAAAAATGTCAACCTCTTATCAATACTGTGACAATGAACAACAGACCATTGAAATAAATGAGTTTGCATGGAATATAAGTAAAACACTGCTTAATCTAATTTAGGCAAGCAGATCATAAGGCATTTTTTTCTAACACTGACACTGAAAACAAAGAAAGGAACACAAACTAATTGTTTCCAAAAGCTGATAGGGTGAAAAGTATAGTCCTGGCATACTAGAATAGACTTTAATTATATAGTAGGATGTCAAATGTAGCATATAAACACTGAAATATATTTTTCAAAAATGATCTGATACAAGATATATTTATTTTAAATCTTTAAGCTTGAATTTCTCTGTTTGTCGTTTTTGACATCCAGTCCTAAACTATAAAACATATTTCTCAAGATTGGCTTGTGCTACAGCAGTACAATTTTGCAATTTTTTTTTAGAAATGCATAAGCTACAAAGTGATGCATTTGAGAATATGATATAAACATTACATTTGATAAAATTAACATTTTTCTAAATATTTTCTAAATATTTAATTGCCACATTCACACTGAGTCGGGGGTACCATGTCTGATTTTTTATATCTCACACCACTGTCAGCCCTGCTATTTATTCTCCCTCCCCTCGAACATTCTAGCACAGACATTCTATTTCGTCGCAATAAAGACATTTTTGAACATCGCTACATTGTTGAACATCATTTCCTCCCTCGCGCAAAGACAAGACATTTTTACTTTGAACATTGCTACTTTGTTGAATATCATTTCCGCCCTCGCACAAAGACATTCTATCGTTTACATTGCTGCCGTGCTGAACATTCTGGAATATAGATGCAAATCTACAACCCAAAGACATTATACTTTGTACACTACTAGAGTGCTACAGTCGTGAAAGTAGCCAACATGTAGCCAAGCTACAGCTACTTTCTAAAATGTAGCTACGGCTGCAAGCTACTTTTTTTTAATTTGTAGCCGGCTAAGCTACAAGCTACAAAATTTGTAGCCGGCTACAGTAGCTGTAGCTAGGCTACAGCTACTCCCCATCCCTGTGTACACGTCAATGTAGTCGACCACGAACTCTAGTATACATGTACACGTCAATGTAGTCGACAGCAACAATCACAACGCCTCTTTTTCTTGTTAAGAAAGGTTAAAGGTTAATTCTATATAATTGAGTACTCAGTGCACGGGCTGGGAACTAAAAATGACCATGGCAGACTCGTCTAGAAAATAATGGTCAATGCTTGCAGGAGCGAAAGTTTGTTGATGAACACCCGCGAGTACATGCGCGTGCTGACGTCGACAGGGCGACACGGCAGGTAGAGCAACACACACACACACCGACACCCACATACACGTCCGTGCACACACCACGTGCAACAGGTGGCAAGACGAGCGAGAAGCGCTGACAGTTGTTACATTTATTATTTATTGGCTTTTATTTATAAAGCATCAAGCAAACACGTGTTGCGGTCGCTGACTTGAAACAAATCAGATTCACAAACACCAAGTTTCGAGGTTTCATTTTTTTTTAAAGCAAGGAAATGTAAGCGAATGCATTTAGTGTATCAACTTACAGAACCTTAGTTTGTCAGGGCTGATCTCAATATCTATATGTTCTTTGAGAGAGAGAGGGGGGGGGTGTGTGTATCAAGACATGTGACCACGAACTTGTCTCACACAGCCATGATGTGACAGTCAAGTATGTAGATAACAACAATGACAGTACATCACTGGATGATAAGTGCGTCTGACCCTGTCTATCACACTCCTACATAGCTGTAGCTTCTCTGCACAGACGGGTATCATCTATCGGAGTCTGTGCTGTTCTGCTTCCTAGTGGGACTTGTACTGAGTGAGAAATCTGTTAGAACAGGCCGGAGTCCGGGTAGGTCAACAGGTATCCTCTCTGTACTCGAGGTGGACGTGTGATTTCTGAGAGCAGGTGGACGGTCGGACAGCCTCGAGTGTCGGCACCACCCCAGACATGGTGGGTTGTTTCAAGGAAATGAGTTTGTGCATGCTTTAATTTTAAATCTGTTTCCATCTGAACAAAATTAGAAACTCCTTAAAAACAAATAAAGAGATGCTTCATCGTTGTTTTCGCATTTTTTTCCAGTTTTCATCTGTTATCATCGGAACAGTGCGCTGTAACGCCACTAATTTCTTGTTCACTGTGACATCTCAGCATGCTAATTATATAATGACACATACTTTATTGTTTTTATGTTTTATTATTAATATCAACTATTGTGTCTACACTTACATCTGCCTGAACTATTTTCTGAAGCTCGTGCCTACCCTCACCTCTCACCTTGACCTGTAGGCCATAATCTGTAAGTTGCCGGGTTCTGGCGATGATTGATGTTGTTTGTGCTGTGCAGGCCCAGTTCCAGGAGGAGCAGATTGCAGGTACAACAGTGAAGACTGCTTGGGACCCCCCAACACCCTTAGTCGCACACGTGCCAGACGAACCTTAACTGTGACGACAATGGCGGCGATACAGACGACGACGATAATGATGACAAGACATGTTATTACCCTGACGCCATTGCCGATGATAGTTTATTGCAAGACAAGGTAATAGCTTTCAGAACAACTGGCCTGACAGAAAATAGACCTCTATGCTCATTGTCAGTTTATCAGCTGTTGACAGCATGTTGGTCAAGCTTCAGCATGTGTCAACTGACAGATACACAGCATGTTGACACATAGTCACTGATAAACACTGACAGACTAGTACACAGCATGTTGACACATAGTCACTGATAAACACTGACAGATAGGTACACAACATGTTGACACATAGTCACTGACAGACTAGTACACAGCATGTTGACACATAGTCACTGACAGACTAGTACACAGCATGTTGACACATAGTCACTGATAAACACTGACAGATAGGTACACAACATGTTGACACATAGTCACTGACAGACTAGTACACAGCATGTTGACACATAGTCACTGATAAACACTGACAGACTAGTACACAGCATGTTGACACATAGTCACTGACAGACTAGTACACAGCATGTTGACACATAGTCACTGATAAACACTGATGGTACACAGCATGTTAACACATAGTCACTGATAAACACATTCTATGTACCAATCTATCAGTTGACAAATGCTGATGCTTCTCTCCAATAGATTGGTATATAGCATGTGTTTTATCAGTGACTATGTGTCAACATGCTATGAACTATCAGTGTTTATCAGTGACTATGTGTCAACATACTATGAATTATCAGTGTTTATCAGTGACTATGTGTCATCATGCTGTGTACCAGTCTGTCAGTGTTTATCAGTGACTATGTGTCAACATACTATGAACTATCAGTGTTTATCAGTGACTATGTGTCAACATGCTATGAACTATCAGTGTTTATCAGTGACTATGTGTCAACATGCTATGAACTATCAGTGTTTATCAGTGACTATGTGTCAACATGCTGTGTACCAGTCTGTCAGTGTTTATCAGTGACTATGTGTCAACATGCTATGAACTATCAGTGTTTATCAGTGACTATGTGTCAACATGCTATGAACTATCAGTGTTTATCAGTGACTATGTGTTAACATGCTGTGTACCAGTCTGTCAGTGTTTATCAGTGACTATGTGTCAACATGCTGTGTACCAGTCTGTCAGTGTTTATCAGTGACTATGTGTCAACATGCTATGTACTATCAGTGTTTATCAGTGACTATGTGTCAACATGCTGTGTACCAGTCTGTCAGTGTTTATCAGTGACTATGTGTCAACATGCTATGAACTATCAGTGTTTATCAGTGACTATGTGTCAACATACTATGAACTATCAGTGTTTATCAGTGACTATGTGTCAACATGCTATGAACTATCAGTGTTTATCAGTGACTATGTGTCAACATGCTATGTACTATCAGTGTTTATCAGTGACTATGTGTCAACATGCTGTGTGCCAGTCTGTCAGTGTTTATTAGGTATGCATGAACACATCAGTTACATTCAGGTTGTTATACAGGAATACACAAACAACATCAATACACGCCGCAGCAAAGGGAAAAAGCAAAGAGTACAAAAGCAGACATCAACATGTCAACATGTCCCTGCGTATCAAACAGCACATTAGTATCATGACACTGAAACTCACAACATTGACAACAAAAAGAGAGGTGTGATATCATGTCATTAGGTGTCGTATCACAAAGCAAGACACCACCAAGGAAGACAACAGTTTGTGGTGACATCAACAGTCTTGTTGATGTGAAGGTCGCCTGTAGTGATGATTGCACGGATAGATAGTTTGCTGGTAGTGATGGCCGCTCACTTGCTGTTGCTGGTGGTGGTGATGTAACACATACTGCTGCCGATATTTGCAGAGTTCCAAGAAGCTTTTTCGCTGTTCGACAAAGATGGCGACGGGTACATCCACACGGGTGATGTGGGCGTGGCTATCCGCTCGCTGGGTGGCACGGTGACCGACGCCGAGATCCGCGCCATGGTACAGGAGGTTGACGAGAAGCGTGAGCAAGATTTCACTTCTCCATCCACCCCACTATCTACACTCCCTCTTCTCCACACCCAGTGTCGACAGCTGGGTATCGGGGCAAGTTCGCTGCGCCACGCGGCTATCAAAGGGGTGCACATTGGGGTGGAATACCATAGCCACCCGGCTCTCTGCTTTCAGCAACAAATGGCGCCAAGATGCTGAAATGAGCAATAAAGCATGAGAGAATGAGTATCAGAGCATGAGAGAATGAGTAACAGAATGAGAGAATGAGTAACAGAATGAGAGAATGAGTATCAGAGCATGAGAGAATGAGTAACAGAATGAGAGAATGAGTATCAGAGCATGAGAGAATGAGTAACAGAATGAGAGAATGAGTATCAGAGCATGAGAGAATGAGTAACAGAATGGGAGAATGAGTATCAGAATGAGAGAATGAGTATCAGAACCTGTTTACAATCATGAGTTACATCAGGACGTAACGCGTTACAAGCACGTGAAAAGTTCTCATTAAATTATTTGAGTCACTGCCTGGAGATTGATCTGTGAAACGGTTTGAGCTTGGTATGTCAGTTGCTGCTGGTTGGTATGTCAGTTGCTGCTGGTTGGTATGTCAGTTGCTGCTGGCTGGTATGTCAGTTGCTGCTGGTTGGTATGTCAGTTGCTGCTGGCTGGTATGTCAGTTGCTGCTGGCTGGTATGTCAGTTGCTGCTGGCTGGTATGTCAGTTGCTGCTGGTTGGTATGTCAGTTGCTGCTGGTTGGTATGTCAGTTGCTGCTGGCTGGTATGTCAGTTGCTGCTGGCTGGTATGTCAGTTGCTGCTGGCTGGTATGTCAGTTGCTGCTGGTTGGTATGTCAGTTGCTGCTGGTTGGTATGTCAGTTGCTGCTGGCTGGTATGTCAGTTGCTGCTGGTTGGTATGTCAGTTGCTGCTGGCTGGTATGTCAGTTGCTGCTGGTTAGGAAGTGCTACTGGCTTGCAGATGGTTTATTGTGTTGTTCACAGGGCAACAGATTGTTAATCTTGGTTCATGTTCCCGAGCTCTTGACGTAATGTTGATATGGGGACTGTCAAGGTAATGTTGATATGGTGACTCACTGTCGACGTAATGTTGATATGGTGACTCACTGTCGACGTAATACGTGACTCACTGTCGACGTAATGTTGATATAGTGACTCACTGTCGACGTAATGTTGATATGGTGACTGTCAACGTAATGTTGATATGGTGACTCACTGTCGACGTAATGACATAGAGACTGACTGTCAACATTTAGGTTCCTCTCTTCCGTGTTCTTGACGTATCGAGGACGTAATGATGACGTGAATTTGACGTTGGGACCAGATGAGGGCCTGGTGGATTTCCCCGAGTTCCTGACGATGATGGCGCGCACGCTGGGTAGAAAAGAGTCCGAGGAGGAATTGTTGGAGGTGTTCGCCGTCTTTGATAAGGAGGGCAACGGCTTCATCAGCGCCGCCGAGCTGCGTCACGTGATGACCAACCTGGGCGAGAAGCTGACTGACGACGAAGTCGATGAGATGATCCGCGAGGCCAACATCGACGGCACTGGACAGATTGATTACAAAGGTATGTGTGTGTGTTGGTGCGCGTGCGCGGGCTACTGACTAAGGTATCCATGGCGATGTAGTTACAAAGATGTTTTCTATGAAAGTCAGCAGTAAGCCGTACGCATCATGTGATGCTCTAGAAATTATCCCCGAATTATTTTATTGAATTCATTATTTTATTGAGTTCATTATTTTATTGACTTCATCGCTCATGCCAGTGTCGGCATGTTAACATTTGTACAGAGCGGACTAACAGAGTGTTGTTGACCTCAGTCGTGTCTGAAACACAGTTTAGAGTGGCATGACGGCCAGCATCATAGACAGACGTCACGCACGCCCACCTCAGCTGACGATTGTTTCAGAATTCGTGAAGATGATCATGTCCTGAACTCGTGACGACACCGCTGGTCCTGGCAGTTGTCCCGGAAACACCATCTCGAGTGTGACACAAGCCTGAAGGACACTGCCATGTCACACGAACGTCACCGGGGTGGACTTGCCTCCACACGGCATTACTTCCACTAGAGGCCTGTCATGTTAGAGGATTGAGTGTCATGTTATGGCCACTGACAACAGCTACAAGTGTCATTGGCAACTGTCACGAGTAGTTTTGTCTCTCGCATGTCATCTTACAGCTGTTACCAATAAAATATTACGACTGTCGTGTTCAAGATTATAAAGATGTTTTCGGTACATTCGCAGGTACGCTATGGCACTGTAGTCCTGTCCTGACCTATCCTGTCTGCCACTCTGAACTGTAGTCTTGTCACTAAGGCATGTTGTCACCTGTCTGTCCCCCTGGCACTGATAATGTCACCTGTCTGTCCCCCTGGCACTGATAATGTCACATGTCTGTCACCCTGGCACTGTAGTCCTGTCACTAAAGCATGTTGTCACCTGTCTGTCACCATGGCACTGATAATGTCACCTGTCTGTCCCCCTGGCACTGATAATGTCACATGTCTGTCACCCTGGCACTGTAGTCCTGTCACTAAGGCATGTTGTCACATGTCTGTCACCCTAGCAGCTTGCCTCATATGACATTTAACTTAGCAGCCCCCTCCACCTCCCTGACATGTCTGTGAAGGCGACGCTGTGTGCAGAGACGGAAGAGAGCAGGAAAAGCCACCCGTCTAACCGACCAATCGATACACAGCTTTGTGTTGGGCTCCCGTCACCTTGGCAACAGAGGCCCGCCTGCTGATTGTTGCGGGCGGTGGGCGCACTGAACGCAGTTCTTTGTCGTGCACCATGCCGTCTGTCTGATGATGAAACAGAAGATGACATTGCCGTCTGTCTGATGAAACAGAAGATGACAGTGCAGTCTGTCTGTCTGATGAAACAGAAGATGACAGTGCCGTCCGTCTGTCTGATGAAACAGAAGATGACAGTGCCGTCTGTCTGTCTGATGAAACAGAAGATGACAGTGCCGTCTGTCTGTCTGATGAAACAGAAGATGACATTGCCGTCTGTCTGTCTGATGAAACAGAAGATGACAGTGCCGTCTGTCTGATGAAACAGAAGATGACATTGCCGTCTGTCTGATGAAACAGAAGATGACAGTGCCGTCTGTCTGTCTGATGAAGCAAAAGATGACAGTGCCGTCTGTCTGATGAAACAGAAGATGACAGTGCCGTCTGTCTGATGAAACAGAAGATGACAGTGCCGTCTGTCTGATGAAACAGAAGATGACATTGCCGTCTGTCTGATGAAACAGAAGATGACAGTGCCGTCTGTCTGATGAAACAGAAGATGACAGTGCCGTCTGTCTGTCTGATGAAGCAAAAGATGACAGTGCCGTCTGTCTGATGAAACAGAAGATGACAGTGCCGTCTGTCTGATGAAACAGAAGATGACATTGCCGTCTGTCTGTCTGATGAAGCAAAAGATGACAGTGCCGTCTGTCTGATGAAACAGAAGATGACAGTGCCGTTTGTCTGTCTGTCTGATGAAACAGAAGATGACAGTGCCGTCTGTCTGATGAAACAGAAGATGACAGTGCCGTCTGTCTGATGAAACAGAAGATGACATTGCCGTCTGTCTGTCTGATGAAACAAAAGATGACAGTGCCGTCAGTCTGCCTGATGATGACCCCAGATGACTGTGCTGCTGACGACAACATGTCGGGTGTCGCGACTGACGACGTCTGACGCTTGTGATGACCCGCCCGCCTTCATCTGGACACTGGGCCTGGCCTGACCCGCTTGTAGACAAGCACGACGACTGTAGCTCACAACCCTTCATTCGTCGCCATTTAATAAATAATAATAATCATCATAATCATAATCATCATAATCATAATCATAATCATAACGTCCACTGACACAGCGCCATATCCCGACTGTTGAGGCAAGCTGACGACACCTTACTGCTACTAATAGGGAGAAAATGAAAACAACTAAAATCACAGGCAAAGAGAAAGAAAGAAAGTGTGGTGCTGTCTGATAAACAAGTGAACAAACAGTACTGTCTGTAGTGTATAGTGAGTAGTGTGTAGTGTATAGTGTACATGTACTGCTGTCTGATAAACAAGTGAACAAACAGTACTGTCTGTAGTGTATAGTGTATAGTGTGCAGTGTATAGTGTACATGTACTGCTGTCTGATAAACAAGTGAACAAACTGTAGTGTATACTGTATAGTGTATAGTGTGTACTGTATAGTGTATAGTGTGTAGTGTACATGTACTGCTATCTGATAAACAAGTGAACAAACAGTACTGTCTGTAGTGTATAGTGTATAGTGTGTAGTGTACGTGTACTGCTGTCTGATAAACAAGTGAACAAACAGTACTGTCTGTAGTGTATAGTGTGTAGTGTGTAGTGTGTAGTGTACATGTACTGCTGTCTGATAAACAAGTGAACAAACTGTAGTGTATACTGTATAGTGTATAGTTTGTACTGTATAGTGTATAGTGTGTAGTGTACATGTACTGCTATCTGATAAACAAGTGAACAAACAGTACTGTCTGTAGTGTATAGTGTGTAGTGTGTAGTGTACATGTACTGCTGTCTGATAAACAAGTGAACAAACTGTAGTGTATACTGTATAGTGTATAGTGTGTAGTGTACATGTACTGCTATCTGATAAACAAGTGAACAAACAGTACTGTCTGTAGTGTATAGTGTGTAGTGTGTAGTGTACATGTACTGCTGTCTGATAAACAAGTGAACAAACAGTACTGTCTGTAGTGTATAGTGTGTAGTGTGTAGTGTGTAGTGTACATGTACTGCTATCTGATAAACAAGTGAACAAACAGTACTGTCTGTAGTGTATAGTGTATAGTGTATAGTGTGTAGTGTACGTGTACTGCTGTCTGATAAACAAGTGAACAAACAGTACTGTCTGTAGTGTATAGTGTGTAGTGTGTAGTGTGTAGTGTACATGTACTGCTGTCTGATAAACAAGTGAACAAACTGTAGTGTATACTGTATAGTGTATAGTTTGTACTGTATAGTGTATAGTGTGTAGTGTACATGTACTGCTATCTGATAAACAAGTGAACAAACAGTACTGTCTGTAGTGTATAGTGTATAGTGTATAGTGTGTAGTGTACGTGTACTGCTGTCTGATAAACAAGTGAACAAACAGTACTGTCTGTAGTGTATAGTGTGTAGTGTGTACTGTATAGTGTATAGTGTGTAGTGTATAGTGTACGTGTACTGCTGTCTGATAAACAAGTGAACAAACAGTACTGTCTGTAGTGTATAGTGTATAGTGTGTAGTGTATAGAGTATAGTGTATAGTGTGTAGTGTGTAGTGTACTTGTACTGCTGTCTGATAAACAAGTGAACAAACAGTACTGT
This sequence comes from Pomacea canaliculata, assembly GCF_003073045.1. Lineage (NCBI taxonomy): Eukaryota > Metazoa > Mollusca > Gastropoda > Architaenioglossa > Ampullariidae > Pomacea > Pomacea canaliculata. The sequence continues at coordinate 28,716,371 of NC_037597.1, read as the reverse complement.
CTATAGTGTATAGTGTATAGTGTGTACTGTATAGTGTACGTGTACTGCTGTCTATGAAGTCAAGTGCACAAATGTCACGAAGTTGAAAGTACATCAAGGAAAGAAATCCTGCAGACAGACGAGAAACAGCTGACAGTCCGAGGTTTGTACTTCAGAGTTTATGTCATCAGAGGACTGCATCAGAAGGACGACAGCAAGAACACTCCATAGAACCCTTGCGGACAGGTGCAACTGTCTGCAGACAAGGTTCGCTGCCATCCAGCAGTTCCGCCTCACTTGCGGGTGCATCTCGCTGTCCATGTCCACTGGCCGGGTGCATCTGGCTGTCCATGTCCACTGGCCGGGTGCATCTGGCTGTCCATGTTCACTGGCCGGGTGAATCTTGCTGTCCATGTCCACTGGCCGGGTGCATCTGGCTGTCCATGTTCACTGGCCGGGTGCATCTGGCTGTCCATGTCCACTGGCCGGGTGCATCTGGCTGTCCATGTTCACTGGCCGGTGCATCTGGCTGTTCATGTCCACTGGCCGGGTGCATCTGGCTGTTCATGTCCACTGGCCGGGTGCATCTGGCTGTCCATGTCCACTGGCCGGGTGCATCTGGCTGTCCATGTCCACTGGCCGGGTGCATCTGGCTGTCCATGTTCACTGGCCGGGTGCATCTGGCTGTTCATGTCCACTGGCCGGGTGCATCTGGCTGTCCATGTTCACAGGAACAACAAAGCACCGAAGTCAACTGGCCTTTGACACAATATCTCAGTCAGGGGAGGAGAGGGAGGTGGACAGGTGAGACAGCAGTTTCATTAAATGTCGGGTAGCTGCAGTAAATAGTCTGTCTACTCACGGCATACTGACTGTACAATGTCGGGTAGCTGCAGTAGTCTGTGTACTCACGGCATGCTGACTGTACAATGTCGGGTAGCTGCAGCAAATAGTCTGTGTACTCACTGCATGCTGACTGTACAATGTCGGGTAGCTGCAGCAAATAGTTTGTGTACTCACGCATGATAACTGTTTACATCAAAACTTTGATCTTCCGTCGGGCATGCGCAGTGAAAAACATCGGGAGACAATATCAGACAGGTACAGCAGTCTACCTCAAAAAATAGTCACGTGTAGCTAGCAGTTGTCACAAGAACACACAACTCGCTATTGTGATGACAACATCTAGCTATCGATTGTCACGACATGTGTAGCTAGCGATTGTCACGAGAATACATACTTAGAGGTTGTCACGACCACGTGTAGCTTTGGCCGACAGAAACCGGTGAGCAAGGTTTGGTTTGGAAATAATTGTATGCGAGTGTGTAGTGTTGATAGTGTGGTAAACTGTAAACTATGTGACTAAGGATTGTGTCTAAACCAGTGGTTCTTAACCGGGGTTCGATCGAACCCTAGGGGTTCGGTGAGTCGGTCTCAGGGGTTCGGCGGAGCCTCCACCATGGAGGTCAAGACACACCTGACTGATTATGTAAATTAGTGATGACACTAAAGAAGGGTTTGGTTAATGTGCAGATGATACTTGTTGGTTCGGTGCATCAAACAAGGTTAAGAACTACTGGGATAGATGATGGTATGCGAGTGTGTAGTGTTGATAGTGTGGCTAAGTGACTGTAGACTGTGTGACTAATGATTGTATGCGAGTGTGTAGTGTTGATAGTGTGGCTAAGTGACTGTAGACTATGTGACTAATGATTGTGTCAGAACCTTGAGTTGTGTCAAAATACAAGAGTAGCTTTGGTGATGATGTGTCTGTGTGTCACCGCTTTGTCGTCTGCTTGGCTGTAACATGTCCAACTGGTCTGACCACCTTCTCCAGAGATCGAAACACAAGGAGGGATGTTTGTTTTCACAGCAACGTGTCCTGTTGTTTGTGACTGTCACGTGCAGGACACACGTCACGGGAGCGGAGGGGCGAGAACTGCAATGAACGAACAATTCTAGTATGAAGTGTGTTGCATGTATTCTAGTGTTTCTTGATGTAACCTCACTAACCACACTGACCCTCACTAACTGACCCACACTAACCCTAACCCTAACCACACTAACCCTCGCTAACCACACTAACGCCACACTAACCCTCACTAACCACACTAACCACACTAACCCTCGCTAACCACACTAACCCTCGCTAACCTTGCTAGCCCTCACTAACGACGTTAATCACACTGACCCTCACTGACCCCACTAACCCTCAACAAGTCAGGGGACGATACTTTTACTAACGGATGGTCCGGCCACAGTTGGCGGATGTCCACCTACAAGTTGACACTCCACGCTCCTTGACATTGATTACAGACGTGTATGTCAGTGTCTGTGCGCGCGCATACGCGTAGGTGTGCATGCATGCATGAGATTTTAAGGACTACATTCCTCGGTTGTACCTCCCAGCATTCTCAGTGAACCGCAATGAGATTATAGTCCCTCCCCTACTTATCCTGTCTGCTGTGCTCCCTGTGAAAGTTTTCTCATTGCTGTTGGTGTAGCCTGAGCCCACCCCACCTCAAACCACCTCAACCCACCCACCACACCTCAACCCACCCACCACACCTCAACCCACCATCATACCTCAACCCACCCCACCACACCTCAACCCACCACACCACACCTCAACCCACCCATCACACCTCAACCCACCCCACCACACCTCAACCCACCACACCACCTCAACCCACCCCACCCCACCTCAACCCAACCCACCCCAACTCAACCCACCACACCACACCTCAACCCACCCATCACACCTCAACCCACCCCATCACACCTCAACCCACCCACCACACCTCAACCCACCACACCACACCTCAACCCACCCATCACACCTCAACCCACCCCACCACACCTCAACCCACCCCACCACACCTCAACCCACCACACCACACCTCAACCCACCCATCACACCTCAACCCACCCCACCACACCTCAACCCACCCCACCACACCTCAACCCAACCACACCACCTCAACCCACCCAACCCACCCCACCAGTGTGGCTTCCTCACACTGGCGACCCTCGGGCTTGTGGCCGCGAGCTTCAGGCGCTCTTGCGAAATCTTCACTGGAGCATGAAGCAAGCTTTGATACAGCCTCGATCTCGCGCTCCCTCCCTCTCCCTTTTAACTCCCCCTCCTGCCCTTCGCCCCGCTCTCTCGCAAAGGTGCGCGTGCATGACTGTTTGGCGGGGGTCAGGGGTCAGTTGTGCAGCGAACAAGCAAGGAGGCTGCAGCGCTGGCGATGTGATGGACATGGCTAGCTGACAACAACAACAATAACAACAGCAACACGCCTTGACTTGCGGGAAGGGGCAGGGACTGTGTTCAAGTCGCTGGCTGCCCGCGCGGCACCTGGTGATGGCTGCGTGCAGGGCGCTGAGGTCCCCCCCACAACCCTCTGACACTCCCCCCTCCCTCCGTCCTGCGCGGCTTATAGCGCTGCTTGGCTGCATCCCGCCCTCAGTCGACGCTGCACACCTCACCCACCGCACATCTCCGCCAGTCACAGCGCCACCAGTGTCACAATGGTGAGTACACGCCTCTGACAGTGACACTTACACTTGCCATGTCACACACTAGCACTTGACATGTCACACTTGCACTTGACATGTCATACACTTGGCATGTCACACACTTACACTTGACATGTCTACACTTGCACTTGGCATGTCGCACACTTGCACTTGACATGTCTACACTTACACTTGCCATGTCACGCACTCTTGGCATGTCACACACTTACACTTGTTTGTGTAATGTCATGTTTGTAGCTAATTGTGCTTGTAATGTTTGTGTAATGTCATGTTTGTAGCTAATTGTGCTTGTAATGTTTGTGTAATGTCATGTTTGTAGCTAATTGTGCTTGTAATGTTTGTGTAACGTCATGTTTGTAGCTTGTGGTTGTAATGTTTCCTGCTCGTCGGTTACTTGTACTTACTGGAAGTCGTACACGCTGGATGTTTGAAGCTGTAACTTGTACAATGTAATGTTTGTAGCTAATGTAATGCGGTTGCAAACTGACTGCGCAGCAGCTGCAGCAGTACAAGTGTTGCACAAGCTGGGCCGCCTAGCTGTGGAGGTGCAGTGACACATGGGCCACGTGACCAACTGTTTAAACCCTACCAGCCAGTCCCCGGAAGCAAGTCGTTAATCATAATGGCTGCCGTGTGCGCAGTCGCTGGAGCAGTCACACTGTCCCGGCGGTTTGAGTGTAATGCTCCTTCGTTACTGGTCTCACCCTACCCCACCAACCCACCCCGCATTTTTGTTTGCACACGCTGCACCTGATGCTGGGCCCAGCCCTACGTATTGATAGACTGGTAGCTATGTAGTAGTCTGACTATAGATATAGAGTGGTACAGCTGTATGTATAGAGTCTGACTATATATATAGAGTGGTACAGCTGTATGTATAGAGTCTGACTATAGATATAGAGTGGTACAGCTGTATGTATAGAGTCTGACTATAGATATAGAGTGGTACAGCTGTATGTATAGAGTCTGACTATATATATAGAGTGGTACAGCTGTATGTATAGAGTCTGACTAAAGATATGGAGTGGTACAGCTGTATGTATAGAGTCTGACTATAGATATAGAGTGGTACAGCTGTATGTATAGAGTCTGACTATAGATATAGAGTGGAACAGCTGTATGTATAGAGTCTGACTATAGATATAGAGTGGTACAGCTGTAAGCATAGAGTCTGACTTTATATATAGAGTGGTACAGCTGTATGTATAGAGTCTGACTAAAGATATGGAGTGGTACAGCTGTATGTATAGAGTCTGACTATAGATAGTGGTACAGCTGTATGTATAGAGTTGGACTAAAGATATAGAGTGGTACAGCTGTATGTATAGAGTCTGACTAAAGATATGGAGTGGTACAGCTGTATGTATAGAGTCTGACTATATATAGAGTGGTACAGCTGCATGTCTAGACTATAACTATATATATAGTGGTACATCTGCATGTCTAGACTATAACTATATATATAGTGGTACATCTGCATGTCTAGACTATAACTATATATATAGTGGTACAGCTGCATGTCTAGACTATAACTCTATATATACAGTGGTACAGCTGCATGTCTAGACTATAACTATATATATAGTGGTACATCTGCATGTCTAGACTATAACTATATATATAGTGGTACAGCTGCGTGTCTAGATACTACTATATACATATATATATATAGAGTCGACTCTATAGAAAGCCGGAGGAGGTCAGTGTTGTTGGTGACAGTGCGGCCACACCTGTAGCCGGGTATCCCCTACCCGCCCAGTTTCCGCTACACCCACCCGGGGTAGGAATGGCGCAAGTCTGGCTGCCGTGCGGGATCCGCCACAACCTGCGCTGCACGTCTTGGTGTTTGCAGACGGCCAGGCCACAGCTAAAATTAGCATCCAGCAAGTCTACTTGTCGAACGGTCGTTTTCACCTGCACATCCAACGAGCTTTAACCTGCAGGTGAGGGGGCACAGGCGGGCGGGGGCAGTGGTATGGCGGCGCTTGTCACCTGACAGTCGGGCTCGTGATGTTCTCACTTCACCTCTCGTCTCGGCACGCATTTCAACTCTCTCACCGGGCACTTGCTCACATGTACCTCTGTCTGACCGGGCACTTGTTCACACGTGCTTCTCGCTGACCGCACACTTGTTCACATGTACATGTGTCTGACGGGACACTTGTTCACATGTACTTCTCTCTGGCCGGACACTTGTTCACACGACTAGCCACAGTTCACAGGTGCTAGATGGTTTCCCTCTTCCCCTTGCTGTACGCACATAGCCGAGGTCCCAGCAGGTGGATGTAAGTCTGACGTAAGTCCAGGAGCAGCGCGCGAGTTGTGGGAGGGGAGGGAAAGGAGTCCTCAGAGACACCAGGACCAGAATGACCCTGACCTTCACCCCAGCTCCTGGGTCACGGAGGGCTTTTCATCCACGCGTATCGTAAACCGGAAGCAGTCCCAGTCTGTCGCATGCGGTGCGTCGGATGACGCGTGGATGCAGGCGCCGGGTGGCGAGCACCTGGAGTCAGTGGCTCGTGTCTGGGTTTTGCCGAGATGCTGCCAGGTGTCAGGAGATGACGTGTCAGTGGGTGACGTCATGAATTCTGTTGGAATGTTAACGCATCATCACGTGATCTTTTTGATAAGGGGGCGTGGGGAGGGGTCTCGCTGGAGCCACGTGACTGCGGAGCTGCCAGAAGTCAAGCCGTGGATGTGTCATAACCAACTTGTCAAAAAACTTCAACGACAGACGACTGACATGAGCTGAGCGCTACATAAGCACTTTGTCACTTGCAGCGCGTGCTACACGACTGACACTTAGCTTGTGCCACAACGATTGTCCGACATTTGTACACACGACAAGCTGACACACCCTGTCACTAGCTCAGACATGGTCACCTGACTGGTGCAGTCAAGGCCACAGGTCACAGCTTGCACACACACGAGAACAAACAAACATCAGCTTCCGCTCAGTCGGTGAAATTGTTCTGTCCCTGACCCTAGCGACCCCTGGTGAGGAGCATGTGAGTGGCGGATGCTGTGTGGAGGGCTTAGCTTTGGGCTCCTTCACAGCTACACAGCTGGCGGGCTGTCACATTGAACTGATGATGGTGATGATAATGGCGATGATATTGGTGATGATAATGGCGATGATGACAGCAGTGCAGTCTTGTGTTCAAAGGTCTCATCTCACTCCATCCACAGAGCTTCCTTGGAAGCTGTCACCGTAACTATAGCAACGTCTGCGTCTGGACAAATGTCTGATGAAGTCTGGCGGACATCATCTCATATAAATACAAAATTATGTGTGTACCTGTGATTTGTCATAATGCAGAAACTGTGTACTTGTCACTTGTCATAATACTATGTGTACTTGTCACTTGTCATACATACTATGTGTACTTGTCACTTGTCATAAACACTATGTGTACTTGTCACTTGTCATAAACACTATGTGTACTTGTCATCTGTCATACATACTATGTGTACTTGTCACTTGTCATAAATACTATGTGTACTTGTCATCTGTCATACATACTATGTGTACTTGTCACTTGTCATACATACTATGTGTACTTGTCACTTGTCATAAACACTATGTGTACTTGTCACTTGTCATACATACTATGTGTACTTGTCATCTGTCATAAATACTATGTGTACTTGTCATCTGTCATAAATACTATGTGTACTTGTCATCTGTCATAAACACTATGTGTACTTGTCATCTGTCATAAACACTATGTGTACTTGTCACTTGTCATAAATACTATGTGTACTTGTCACTTGTCATACATACTATGTGTACTTGTCACCTGTCATAAATACTATGTGTACTTGTCATCTGTCATAAAACTGTGTGTACTTGTCACCTGGCACAATCCAGAAGCGACGTGTCCACCTGTCTTTTGTCATACTGCTAAAATCACGTGTACTTGTCATGTGTCATAATTGCGAAGGTAAACACGAGGACACCGTGCTGTGCAGGCTGACTGTAGGGAACTGAAAGAAAAGTGTTTAGAACTCGGCCTTGCCTTACACCCTGCTCATCCTGCTCATCCTGCTCATCCTGACAAATGGCGTGGGTGGCAAGACTTGTAGCGCCACAGTCGGGACAATACAAGACTTCAAATGCTGTCAGTGACAGAGACTCAATTTTACATGCCACTGACATTAGTGTGCACTAACTAGTGTACTGACAACGCTAATGCTGGTAGAGAAATGACATGTTGCGCTAATAACACGATGAGACATGTTATTGGGGTGATAACACGAGACATGTCACTCTGAGAGCATTAGGACACAGACTGGTAACATAATAACATGCTATGAGACTGATAACACGAGACATGTCACACTGTGTCACACTGATAGCATTAGGACAGACTGATAACATAATAACATGCTATGAGACTGATAACACGAGACATGTCACACTGTGTCACACTGATAGCAGTAGGACAGACTGATAACATAATAACACGCTATGAGACTGATAACACGAGACATGTCACACTGTGTCACACTGTGTCACACTGATAGCAGTAGGACAGACTGATAACATAATAACACGCTATGAGACTGATAACGCGAGACATGTCACACTGTGTCACACTGTGTCACACTGATAGCAGTAGGACAGACTAATAACATAATAACACGCTATGAGACTGATAACGCGAGACATGTCACACTGTGTCACACTGTGTCACACTGATAGCAGTAGGACAGACTGATAACATAATAACACGCTATGAGACTGATAACGCGAGACATGTCACACTGTGTCACACTGTGTCACACTGATAGCAGTAGGACAGACTGATAACATAATAACACGCTATGAGACTGATAACATGAGACGTGTCACTCTGAGAGCATTAGGACACAGACTCAAAACATAATGAGACTGATAACATGATGACATGATGTTGCTGCCATTGATGCATGTGTTTGTCTCTGTCTCCTCAGGCATCTCAGAACACAAAGAAACAGATGGACGGTGAGTTACGGCCCTTTATCACAACCTCTTCTTTCTCTGATGACCTGTTGTATGTACGTGACGTTGAACATGACGACGACAGTGATGATACTGATGATGATTGTGACAGAAATGAAGGAGGCCTTCGATCTCTTCGACAAGGACGGCAGCGGCACCATCACCACCAAGGAGCTGGGGGAAGCCATGTGCACCCTGGGACAGAAACCCACGGACAAGGAGCTCAAAGACATGATTAGAGAGCTGGACTCTGACGGTACGTGTCCTTCCATTAAGCCGGCCACATGCATAGCTTACGTCACAGTCTGCCGGAGGGTTGTACCTTGTGGGCTGGGGGGACAGGTAAGCGAATCGGCAGGAGGCGATGCCAGAGGAGGGATGAGTGGAAGAGATACATCAGAGGGAGGCTAATATCAGGCAGTTTAACGTGTGTAACGAACAGGTTAACATCAGGTGTGTAACAGGCAGGTTAGCACCAGGGTGTGTAACAGGCAGGTTAACATCAGGTGTGTAAATGGCAGGCTAATATCAGGGTGTGTAACAGGCAGGTTAACATCAGGGTGTGTAACAGGCAGGTTACCACCGGGGTGTGTAACAGGCAGGTTAACCAGGGTGTGTAACAGGCAGGTTAACATCAGGTGTGTAACAGGCAAGTTACCACCGGGGTGTGTAACAGGCAGGCTAACATCAGGGTGTGTAACAGGCAGGTTAACATCAGGGTGTGTAACAGGCAGGTTAACATCAGGGTGTGTAACAGGCAGGTTACCACCGGGGTGTGTAACAGGCAGGTTAACATCAGGGTGTGTAACAGGCAGGTTAATATCAGAGTGTGTAACAGGCAGGCTAATATCAGAGTGTGTAACAGGCAGGTTACCACCGGGGTGTGTAACAGGCAGGTTAACATCAGGTGTGTAACAGGCAGGTTAACATCAGGGTGTGTAACAGGCAGGTTACCACCGGGGTGTGTAACAGGCAGGTTAACATCAGGTGTGTAACAGGCAGGTTATGTAACAGGCAAGTTACCACCGGGGTGTGTAACAGGCAGGTTAACATCAGGTGTGTAACAGGCAGGCTAACATCAGGGTGTGTAACAGGCAGGCTAACATCAGGGTGTGTAACAGGCAGGTTAACATCAGGGTGTGTAACAGGCAGGTTACCACCGGGGTGGTAACAGGCAGGTTAACATCAGGTGTGTAACAGCAGGTTATGTAACAGCAAGTTACCACCGGGGTGTGTAACAGGCAGGTTAACATCAGGTGTGTAACAGGCAGGCTAACATCAGGGTGTGTAACAGGCAGGCTAACATCAGGGTGTGTAACAGGCAGGTTAATATCAGGGTGTGTAACAGGCAGGTTAATATCAGGGTGTGTAACAGGCAGGCTAATATCAGGGTGTGTAACAGGCAGGTTAACATCAGGGTGTGTAACAGGCAGGTTAACACCAGGGTGTGTAACAGGCAGGTTAACACCAGGGTGTGTAACAGGCAGGTTAACACCAGGGTGTGTAACAGGCAGGTTACCACCAGGTGTAAGAAATGCTTGCAACAAGCAGTGCGTACAGTAACCGATGAATGTCGCTGTAATGATAATGGTGGCGCATCTTCGCCTGTAATGCTGTAATACACACAGAGACAGTAAGACAGACAACGACACAGCATCAAGTACATAGCGAGGTCAGGGGGTCAAGGGGACAGGAGGTTAGTTTCAACTCCCTGACCTCATGCTCGTCAGTTGTTGGCAGTTAGTCAGGGAAGTAGGTGGTGGTGAGAGATGCAGGTGACAGTGGTGAGTAACGCAAGGTGACAGTGGTGACAGACGCAAGTTAAATGCTGTGGTAGGAATGGCCGCCCCTGTGGAAGGCCAGGCGTGACGTCATGTTGCGGGCGGTGTGCAGGTAGCGGCACGGTGGACTTCCAAGAATTCGTGAAGGTGGTCGGGCCCAAGATGAACCAACCCTGCGATGACATGCTGGAGGCTTTCAAGGTCTTCGACAAGGACAAGAACGGTTCCATCTCCCCAGCCGAGATTCGGCAGGTCATGGCCAGCCTGGGCGAGAATCTGAGCGACAAGGAGGTCAACGACATGATCAGCGAAGCCGATACCGACGGTGACGGACGGGTGAACTACCAGGGTAGGTGTGACGTCACGCTGACCGCCTGTTACCACAACACAATCCAGCACAATCACACACAATCCAGCACAATCACACAGTCACATCAGACATGCGCAGGTGAAAGCACGGACACGAGAGGGAAGCTGAAGACAGAACAGCGCACAAGATGCAACACTCGTCCACTGTAGCCTGTAAGGCCAAGGGACATCACTCAGCTCAATGTTAGATATATTTATATTATGTCACTACTGATATCATGATATCTATAACTTGATGTATTACATGCTGCTGATGTCGGGCCATCATATTTATTTCTACAGACATATTTGTAGCCGTCACATCTCAGCTGGGTTTCCGGGTGGCCCTCAATAGCTTGTTCTCTCCCTTTGCTTGTTACAGAGTTCGTTCGGCTGCTAAGCGAAGGTCGCAGTTAATTGTAGCAGTGACACCCCGGCACTGACACAGTTGTGGTGTGTCATGTCAGCCATCTCACGCACCTTTCTTCTCCACCGTAGCAAGTGGCCTTCACCTTGTCAACCTTGTTTTGGCCATCAGCCAGTCAACGGCCACAGCTGCCACCTGGCTGACCTCCTGGCTGACCTCCTGGCTGAGCACCTGGCTGACCTCCTGGCTGACCTCCTGGCTGACCTCCAGCCGCCCGCCACATCAACAGTCGACTGCTGCTCTCCTCCTTTCACTTGAACAGAAATTTTATTTCTGAGTACTTACTCAGGGTTATTCACTCTTGTAAACCAGAGCTTGCTTTACACAACTGTATCATGTAACACACAGTGTATTATGTAACACAGGGTGTATTATGTAACACATCGTGTATTATATGTAACACATGGTGTATTGTGTAACACGTCATGTATTATGTAACACACGGTGTATTATGTAACACGATTACTGCCAGTTGTAGCTAGACACAAGCCTACTGACATCTACTGGCCACAGCACTCAATACCTTTGTTCAAATTCTCTTTTTGGCCGCAGTCCTTAAAAACTGAGCCTGGCAGACAGCGCTACAGACTTGCTCGTGTGAGTGCCCTCAGTACTAGGGTCAGGGTTAAGTGGGGTCAGCATCGTCTGGTAGTACACTGTAGTAGTACACAGGCTAGAGACATGCTTTATTGTCTACAGAACATACTACAGTCTACATTGTCTACACTACAGTCTACATTGTCTAGACTACAGTCTATATTGTCTACAGAGCATACTACAGTCTACATTGTCTACACTACAGTCTATATTGTCTACAGAACATACTACAGTCTACATTGTCTACACTACAGTCTATATTGTCTACAGAACATACTACAGTCTACATTGTCTATATACCTGTATACATACTACAGTCTACATTGTCTACAGAACATACTACAGTCTACATTGTCTAGACTACAGTCTACATTGTCTACAGAACATACTACAGGTAGTTTGTTTCTCACCTTTATTGTCTACACTAATCGTTTTGCTGACGTCACAGTCAGGTGACTTACCTGTTAGGGAGAGGGAGGACAAAACACGCTGAGTAAGGTTTGTAGGAGGCGGGGGAGGAGGAACCAGAGGGAAAGAGGAGGTCAGATTATTTTTAGAAAAGAGCGGAATGACCAAATAGAGATGAACTTGGTTGATTGCAAGGTGAAGGTCACAATGTCTCCGTAGTATTGCAATGTTTATTATGAATATTATTATGATAAAATGTTATAAAGACTAGTAATTGTCTGTGAATAATGATGTCCTGTCATGCTTCAAGTATTTTAAAAATTTTGCTTTGCTTAATTTTTGTAGACCATTTTTTAGCTCACGGAGTATTCTTGTATATGATTTCAAACTAAGTATGAAACTTGTCAGTGTCATGGAAGTTCATTAAATTAAAAATAATTGTGTCAGTCTCTACAAAGCTTCTGAAAGGACATCAGTGTGTGGAGTGTGTTGCAGCCCTTGAACCCAGGGTGTGGTGAGACTGTGTGGACGTCTAAACAATTTACAAGTATTGATGACAGCCACAACCTATCAACATATACAAGCACACCCACATATCAACACATACAAACACACTCACATATCAACACATACACATATACACACTCCCACATTCACACTACAACATCACTCACATATCAACATACACACTCCATATCATACACACTCCCATATCAACATATCACACTCCCATATCACATTTACAAACACACTCCATATCAACATATACACACTCCCATATCACAACATTACACACTCCCATATCAACACATACAAACACACTCCCATATCAACATATACACACTCCATATCAACACTTTACACACTCCATATCATATCAACATACAAACACACTCCCATATCAACATATACACACTCCATCATCAACATACAAACACACTCCCATATCAACATATTTACACACTCCCATATCAACATATAACACACTCCCATATCAACATTTCACAACACACTCCATATCACAACAATACACACTCCCATATCAACATAAACACACTCCCATATCAACAAACACACTCCCATATCAACATTACACACTCCCATATCAACATATACACACTCCCATATCAACATTTAACACACTCCCATATCAACATATACACACTCCCATATCAACATAAACACACTCCCATATCAACATTACACACTCCCATATCAACATAAACACACTCCCATATCAACATTTACACACTCCCATATCAACATTTACAAACACACTCCCATATCAACATAAACACACTCCCATATCACATAACACACTCCCCATATCAACATACACACTCCCATATCAAAACACACTCCATATCAAAACACACTCCCATATCAACATAAACCACTCCCATATCAACATACACACTCCCATATCAACATTAAACACACATCCCATATCAACATATCACAAACACACTCCCATCAACATACAACACATACTCAACATAAACACACTCCCTCAACCCATATCAACATAAACACACTCCCATATACAACATACAACACACCTCCCATATCAATAACCATCCATCATTCAACGATAAACACACTCCCATATATACAAACACACTCCCATATACATACATAACACACTCCCATATCAACATAAACACACTCCCATATCACATATAACACACACATATCCCATAATCACACATAACAAACACACTCCCATCAACATCACACATATCAACATATACACACTCCCATATCAACATTTACACACTACCATAGAAATAATCTACAGACCAGGCCGCCAAAAGTCAACATAGGCCCTGAGACAGACACCTCTCCCGGCTCCTTCATTCAATCATTGATTGCAATCTATTATTATTCTTGCCATATACAACAGTACAGTATTCTTACCAGCTAACAACTGGCACTATCTATATTTGGTTTAGTGAGTTACTGATGTTAAGGCAAGCACAGCACGCTGGGAGTGGACAGTAACGCACATCCACAGAACTAGAGAGGACAGATGATGACAAGAGGACAGATGATGACAAGAGGACAGATGATGACGAGACAGAATTGCATGAAAGTGCTTGTTGACAGCCCGCGGTCTCAAGCTAACTCTGTCTGATCATGGAACCATTGGTGTCACACCAAGACACACGTGAGTCACGTGCCTTCGACAACAGCCAAACAGTTCTTAACTCTTTGTCAACAATCGTCACTTGACGTGAAAGGAGACAGAGACAGAGACAGACAGCCACACGAGACGGCATCAGATCGGCAGTGAGGTCCACTGCTGGCTTCCCTTTGACAACTTTGTGAACAACGGATGTGAGTGGTCCACCTTAGCAAGCTCTAAGAAACTCCACCACCCCCACCCCTTGTCACTTCAGCTGCTGACCTCAGCCTTAAATGATGGCCTTATGACCTCTTGACTCCCGACCCCTGACGTCGACTGCCTAAATGGAAACGCATCTGATTGACATCCTCCCGAATCCACCTACAGCATGACTGGCTACAGCGGCGCGAGATGCGCACGCAGCTACGGAAACCACGCTTTTAAAGATAAACTGAGAAATAAATTACAGAACAAACAGTCGCCATGTTGATGACCATGGTGAACTGTGTGAATGATACTTCACTTGTGTGAAGGACTACTGTATATACTGAACTGTGTGAAGGGCTATATACTGGACTGTGTGAAGGACTATATACTGGACTGTGTGAAGGACTATATACTAGACTGTGTGAAGGACTATGTACTAGACTGTGTGAAGGACTACATACTGGACTGTGTGAAGGACTATATACTGGACTGTGTGAAGGACTAGTACCTACTGTGTGAAGGACTATATACTGGACTGTGTGAAGGACTTATATTGGACTGTGTGAAGGACTATGTACTAGACTGTGTGAATATACTGGATGTGTGAAGGACATATACTGGACTGTGTGAAGAACTATGACTATATACTGGACTGTGTGAAGGACTACTGGTATTGAAGACTACTGTGTGTTTGTGTGTGAAGGTACTATGTACTGTATACTGGACTGTGTGAAGGACTATACTGACTGTGTGAAGGACTAACTGGACTGTGTGAAGGACTATACTATGGACTGTGTGAAGGACTTATGTACTAGACTGTGTGAAGGACTACTGACTGTGTACTGTGTGAAGGACTATTACTGACTGTGTGAAGGACTATGTACTAGACTGTGTGTGTACTTGTGTAAGGACTATATACTGACTGTGAAGGACTAGTACTAGACTGTGTGAAGACGACTACTATGTACTGTGTGAAGGACTACATACTAGACTGTGTGAAGGAACTGTGTGAAGGACTAATGTACTGTACTGTGTGAGACTATAACTGGACTGTGTGTACTATTGTACTGGTACTGTGTGAAGGACTACATACTGACTGTGTGAAGGACTACTGTATATAGACTGTTGAAGGACTATATACTGGACTGTGTGAAGACTATGTATATGGACTGTGTGAAGGACATACTGACTGTGTGGGACTATGTACTGGTACTATTACTGTGTGAAGGACTACATACTGGACTGTGTGAAGGACTATGTACTGTAATGTACTATGTACTGTGTGAAGGACTACATACTGGACTGTGTGAAGGACTACTGTATATACTGGACTGTGTGAAGGACTATATACTGGACTGTGTGAAGGACTATGTACTAGACTGTGTGAAGGACTATGTACTGTTATGTACTATGTACTGTGTGAAGGACTACATACTGGACTGTGTGAAGGACTACTGTATATACTGGACTGTGTGAAGGACTATATACTGGACTGTGTGAAGGACTATGTACTAGACTGTGTGGAGGACTATGTACTGTATATACTGGACTGTGTGACAGGACTACTGTAATACTGGACTGTGTGAAGGACTATATATGGACTGTGGACTGTGTGAAGGACTACTATTGTATATACGGTGTGAAGGACTACTGTATATACTGTGTGAAGGACATATACTACTGGACTATATATACTGAAGGGACTGTGTGAAGGACTGTACCTGTATACTGGACTGTGTGAAGGACTACATACTGGACTGTGTGAAGGACTACTGTATATACTGGACTGTGTGAAGGACTATATACTGGACTGTGTGAAGGACTATGTACTAGACTGTGTGAAGGACTATATACTGGACTGTGTGAAGGACTATATACTGGACTGTGTGAAGGACTATATACTGGACTGTGTGAAGGACTATGTACTAGACTGTGTGAAGGACTATATACTGGACTGTGTGAAGGACTACTGTATATACTGGACTGTGTGAAGGACTATATACTGGACTGTGTGAAGGACTACATATACTGGACTGTGTGAAGGACTACTGTATATACTGGACTGTGTGAAGGACTATATACTGGACTGTGTGAAGGACTATGTACTGGACTGTGTGAAGGACTACATACTGGACTGTGTGAAGGACTATGTACTGGACTGTGTGAAGGACTATGTACTGGACTGTGTGAAGGACTGTATACTGGACTGTGTGAAGGACTATGTACTGGACTGTGTGAAGGACTACATACTGGACTGTGTGAAGGACTATGCACTGGACTGTGTGAAGGACTACATACTGGACTGTGTGAAGGACTATATATTAGACTCTAGATCGACACTAGATCGTCTAGAGGACTGTTCACTGTATGACGTGACTACGTCTAGAGGACTGTTCACTGTATGACGTGACTACGTCTAGAGCACTACTTTTACTGTATGACGTGACTACGTCTAGAGCACTACTTTTACTGTATGACGTGACTACGTCTAGAGCACTACTTTTACTGTATGACGTGACTACGTCTAGAGCACTACTTTTACTGTATGACGTGACTACGTCTAGAGCACTACTTTTACTGTATGACGTGACTACGTCTAGAGCACTACTTTTACTGTATGACGTGACTACGTCTAGAGGACTGTTCACTGTATGACGTGACTACGTCTAGAGGACTGTTCACTGTGTGACGTGACTACGTCTAGAGGACTGTTCACTGTGTGACGTGACTACGTCTAGAGGACTGTTCACTGTGTGACGTGACTACGTCTAGAGCACTACTTTTACTGTATGACGTGCATTAGTGCTACATTAGTGCTTCTGTGATATCATTACGTGCTACGTTTAGTTCCTATGACAGTGTATGACTACGTCCTGAACTGCGATCTGATGGCGAGGACGAGGACAGGGCAGCGGAGTGAAAGAGAAGAGCCTGTCCTGTGGCCACACCCAGACATGTAGCAACATGCTCACTGCACACGCTGATGTAATATACGGCGCCGCCATGTCTACCCGTCATAGCTAGTGTCCTTCACCTTCCCGTAGAGTTGTGGTTCCAGTCTTGTCATATCCATGTCACCTGTCGGCGTCCCTTTGATGACGTCTGTTGACGCCAGGCCAGGTACTTAGCACAGCGTCGAGAGCTCCAGAAATACTCCTCATGGCCATAGTCAGGACACCGGGTACTGGGGTGGCAGTCGGGTACCCGGTTGTCAAACCATGCTGTTGGTCTATGTGGGGCTCACCTTTGACCTTTGGTGACGCACTAGCTTCAAGTGAGTGGCTTAAAATAGCTCAAGAGGCTCGCATGGATGTGATAAGTACAATTTATTTCCTCATCAAGAGGTGCGTATCTCACTGCCCGTCACTGTGATGTGTGTGGAGGTGCAAGTAGACAAAAACAGGGGACAAGGGGAGGCACTGGTCCTCGTGTCAAGGGTCACTGACCCATCAGCAGGAGGGGCGCAGTTTGAGTTTTTAGTCTACAGTTACTTCCATTTTCTCATACTTGTGTGACAAGAAACATGAAAAGTGTTCGTCATGCAAGTTAGCCAGCACTTGTCGAGGAGGGGCAGGTGAGGACAGGTTGGGGGAAGGGTGGTTAAGGAGGGTGAGGAGAGACACCAAACTGCCTTCACGTCTCATGATTGTCCTGGTCTTCCTGTCCTACTACCATCGTCTGTCTTCCTGTCCTACTACCAGCGTCTGTCTTCCTGTCCTACTACCAGCGTCTGTCTTCCTGTCCTACTACCAGCGTCTGTCTTTCTGTCCTGTCTTTGTGTTCGTCCCCTAACGACATCCCCATCACAGCGTGACCACCACAGCGGTCCTTGCAGCGCGGCGACATGTTGCTGCTGCTGTAAAACTCCGTTGGTAACTACAGCAACCTGTTTGTGCTAAAGTGAGAATCGGGTGATAACTAGCGCGCTACAAAACTACATCATCATCATCATCAACTCGTCCACCTCGTCTCTATGACGACCAGAACCGTTGTAAGATGAGTGTCATCAGGCATCGTCTGGCAAACACCGGTGAAGTTGCTGTTGCTGCTTTCATAACAACAAAAACTTGAAATGGTTTGAATGGAGGGACTGGTTGTCATCCCTGCTCGGTGCTAGTGACACCCGACATCGTGTGTGTGTAGTGCAGTCACAGGTGTGATGTCAGGAACATGTTGATAAACTACCCGTGTAGTTGGTGTGTGTGCAGACAGGATTGTGTGTGTGTGTACCTGTCCTCTTCGCGTCCTGTCTGTCTGTCTGTCTGTCTGTCTGTCTGACAGGAAAGACAGTGTCTGACAACCAGTACATCTGACAATACAACTCAAATAAAACCAAACATAAAGCTGCAAGCGACTGTGTGAGTGTCTTTATGCTGACTAATGCTCTCAGTATCGTCTCCATTCTCATTGGGTAATTTAAAGCACTGTTGACATGACAGTTATTCACCTGCTCTCTTACCCCCCTGTCTACCCGGTAACATCGTCTGACGACCCCCCTCCTTTGTGTCCGAAGTAGATGAAGACGTTGTAAAAAAAACTGAGGTTGATGACGAGTGTTACTACTGACACCCCTCCCTCACCCCTCAACCTGTGTGTGATAAGACCTCGTGATCACGTGACAGAAGACGTGCGTCACGACTGAGAGGTATCGACAGGTGAGATGAAGAGACAGGTATAAAAGGGTGGTGATGAGACAGATACAGTACCCAGGTCCTTGCTCCCAGCAGGCATATCTCACGGCGATATCGAGACTCCGCACCGGTGACACCATTCGACACCATGGTGAGTCGCTCAGTCTTCTCCTTCTCTCTATCCGTGCCGACAACTCATTCTGTAGCCTTTTCTCTCTCACAGTCTCACCATTCACCCACTCTTTCTGTCTCCCTCGCACAAGTCACAAGTTGCTGCCTTCCGACAGGAAATAGTCCGACGACCTCGGAAAGTACCTGACAGAGGGACCTTTCTTAGGACCTTCACCAGTTGTGAAGACAGGGCACTAGTGTAGTGAGTGTGAAGACAGGGCACTAGTTTAGTGACTTTAGTGTGAAGACAGGGCACTAGTGTAGTGATTTTAGTGTGAAGACAGGGCACTAGTGTAGTGATTTTAGTGTGAAGACAGGGCACTAGTGTAGTGACTTACTTTAGTGTGAAGACGGGGCACTACTACAGTGACTTTAGTGTGAGGACAGGGCACTAGTGTAGTGACTTACTTTAGTGTGAAGACGGGGCACTACTACAGTGACTTTAGTGTGAGGACAGGGCACTAGTGTAATGACTTACTTTAGTGTGAAGACGGGGCACTATAGTGTAGCTGGAAATGGCTAGAGTTGAGGATTCTAGCGGACATGAGAGAGTGGTTTACTGGGCAAGCATCTGAGCAGAGCTTCAGATAACCGTTTGTGTAACAGAAGCGATTTGGGTCAAGATTAGCTCCCTTACTTGTGGTGGACAACTCGTCCCAGTGGCTCATTGATGCCACTCAGCCTTGGGTCACTCTTTCTTTCTCTCTCTTCTCCTTTCTGCCTTCTGTGTTGATGCCTCCTGACTTGCCGTACGGGGCTGGAGGAGGCCAGCAAGTAGTGAGCGTGTGACAAACAGTGTCAGGAGGAGAGTCAGTGTGTTGAGTGTCCTCAATGATGGCCACCCCCTGTAGACAGTTAGTCTCTGTTTGCCGACATTTGACAGAGTGAACGCTCAGGGGAAGACAAACAGCAACAGGACTAAGCGAAACATTTGATTTGACTTGAGGATGTCACAACAGCAGGACCACTACCCCGCCTCTTGCCCTCTGAACTCTACAGTTCAAGTCTCTACTGCGTGAAACAATCCTTCTCTCCAATAAACCAGTCTTCCACAACAGCGTTACTCGTGCTACACTTGGCTGCTCTTGACACAGAGTTGTCTCCCTGAGTTTAGAGTTACTTCCCTATGGCTAGAGTGTCTGCCTGATGATAGAGTTGTCTCTTGGATGTTAAAGTCTCTGACGTTTGTGTTTACTGAAGTTAGAGTAGTCTATTGCTAGAGTTTGTCTGTGTGACAGTTTGTCTGGCGTTAGAGTTACCTGTCTGTCTGAAGTGGACTTTGCCGTCTGTCCATGACATCATCAGTTTTGTATTTACCTACAACTGAGACACGTGTCCAGAAGACTTTTCTGAAACAAAGCATTTCTGCATGACCACAAGGTACTTTATGGTTGTCGTGTAGTCTGTCGACACAAAGCAGCTCAGGTGACGACAGCAGTCAAGGTGTGCACACCTGCCCGGAAGTGTCCAGGTAGTCAGCAGGTCACACAAGCACAAAGTGGAAACAAGCCTTCAATACTTCAATATGTCGTCGTCTTTGTATTACACTTGAAAGCCATTGTTGAGTGTTGCTTATGGAAACTATCTGTCAACAAGGTAAGCAAAACAACATTAGATGCATGTGACAGCAGGCCTGTGCTGTCCAGGTGCACAACACACCGTGACAGCTGGCCACGTGGTTGAAGGGAGAGAAGCGAGTCGGACAAAAAATCTCTGACAACAAGTTGTCTCCCTTTAACTTGTTGAGCGACTGCAGCCGAACCTTGGACACCGACCACCTGCAGCTGTCTTTCCGCCACACCACACCTTGTACACCTGCCTCTAGAGGCAAGACCACCCAGCATGCTGGACCCTGGAGGTTACCCAGTGTTAAGAATGACGACGGCTGACTACATGACACGACACAGCTGGGTGAAGGCGGCTGACAAGACATGACACAGCTGGGTGAGTGCGGCTGACAAGACATGACACAGCTGGGTGAGGGCGGCTGACAAGACACGACACAGCTGTGTGACGGCGGCTGACAAGACATGACACAGCTGTGTGACGGCGGCTGACAAGACATGACACAGCTGTGTGAGGGCGGCTGTCTACACAAGACATGACACAGCTGGGCGAGGGCAGCTGTCTACACAAGACATGACACAGCTGGGTGAGGGCGGCTGACTACAAGACATGACACAGCTGTGTGAAGGCGGCTGTCTACACAAGACATGACACAGCTGGGTGAGGGCGGCTGACTAACACCTCCCTCTGAAAAGAGATTAAGAGAGTGTAGGTGCACCTTACAATGTAGACTGAAAGATTTTTGTGACATCTTTGAAAGCAGGCTGAAAAATTCTTTGTCACGTTGTATGCAGCGTTGTATCCCAGTAAATAATAATAATCATTATAATAATTGCTCCTTGTATTATCTTATTATTTGACGATTTCATTTCTGTTTGTTATATCTTTGTTACTTTATTGTTTGCCATATTTATTGTGCTTGTTTTTGATTTCTTTTTACAGGCAGCCAGTCTGACGCCAGAGGAACTCAAAGGTAAAGTATAACCTTTCATCACGAACTAATGTCTCCGATGTTCCTCCATGTTTGTATTTTCAGTTGTCATTAGTCTGTGACGTTCCGTGTTGGAAGAGTTCAGTCAGAGTCCGCTGTCGGGTCTTCAAGTCAGACAAGATGTCAGTCAGGACAGCCTCTCCGTCAGTCACTTAACATTCACGTTTCCTTATTCTTTATTGACAGTGTTTCCCCTTTCTGTCTTCATCACCCCTCCTCTACCACCTTCACCACCACCACCACCAGCACCACCACCTCCACCACCACCACCACCACCACCATCACCACACACACACACGTACGTTTGTAGCCGGCCCTACAGTGAAGCCCGTATGTTGTCAGACTACCGCCAGACCTTCGACATGTTCGACAAGGACCGCAGCGGCGGCGTCAGCCTCAAGGAGCTGGGCGACATCCTCAAGGCCACCGGCCTGGACGTCAGCAGCGAGCAGCTCTCACGTCTCATCTCCAAGTACGACACTAACGGTACGTCACGTCACCATGCCCTGACAGACTGCTGACACGAGGCTATAGTAGGCACCAACGTGACGTCACTGGTGACACCATAGATACCTCCATGACGTCACTGGTGACGCGAGGCTACAGGAGACGGTTAAATTGGATGGCGGAGTCTCCTTAACATCTATAGAGGACTAACTAGTAAAGTCATGGACTGAGACATTAACTACCGAAGTAATAGTTGTGACGTGTCAGTAATACGTAACATTGTAGAAACGCCAAGTATTCACCAAACTTTAGTTAAGTATCTCAAGGGTCGCGTGAAACACCTTTAAATATCACCTTTAGCGTGACGTAACTTGTCAGACAAAGCGTGACGCGTGTACCTGGCTAAGGGTTAAGCTTTGTGGAGCGAAGGGGGTTAAGGATTGCTCAAGCGTCGTGTTGCTTGACCTGTGACCTGCAGGTGACGGGGACATCGACTTCGAGGAGTTCACGCGCCTCATCACGGAGAGCGAGGTGGCGGCGGCCGTGGCGGGGGCCCGCATCTTCAAGGCCATCGACACAGACGGCAGCGGCAGCGTGTCCGCCTCCGAGCTGCGCACCGCCCTCGACAAGCGGGGTGTGGGGCTGACGGAGGGCCAGCTGCAGCAGATGATCAGCGTGGCGGAGAAGAGCGGACAGCTGTCCTTTGAAGGTGACTGATCAGCTGACTTCTTGTTTATCTCTATGATTCTGTGTCGGCTTAATTGTCTCTCGCTTCAATTTTCTTTCTTCTCTTCTGTCTGTCTCTGTGTGTGATCGGCTGAGCTCGCCCCCCCCCCTCCCTAAGCAGCAGCAGCAGCAGCAGCAGCAACAACAACAACAACAACAACAACATCATCATCATCATCAACAACAACAACTAAACACCCCTATAACCTAGAAGATTCACCTCTAACCTTCATCCACCTGTATCAGCAGGACAGGAGGGAAGGGGAAGATAGATTACCGTTACGTCACAAACTCGGAGCCAATGCTAACAGACACAGGTTACATCACAACTAATGGATAATGTGCAAGTCTGGCTTCTGTGTTTCTTTGTCATAAAAGTTGCCGATGGGGTTTGAAGACACTAGGATGCTGTCCGTGTCTGTGACGTGATTCACGTGCACCACGTAGCTCTTGCTTATCTCCGCCTGTTTGTTCTCCTTTCTACTCATTTGTTGTTGTTTGTGATCAAACAATCTGGTCACTAGCACTGTCACTGCCATCTTGCATACTGCTGCTGTGTTGTCATGACAACGGTTGTCTGCGGACTTTATGTCCCCAGGGAGGGCCTCAAACTTCCGAACGGGGGAGGGGGAGGCGAGGAGGGGAAGGAGAATGGGTGGACGAGTTTCACCAAGCAGGGTACCCGCCGAGATCAGAGGGTAGTGTGTGTGTGTGTGTGTGTGTGTTTGTGTGTGTGTGTGCGTATGTGTGTTTGTGTGTGTGTGTGTGTGTGTTTCTTTGTGTGTTTGTTTGTGTGTTTGTGTATGTGTGTGTGGGGGGTTCCTTAAGGTCATCTCTCTATAAAGGTAGGATCAGCCCCAGCCCGTAGTTCTAATGTACAAGCTTGCGGACAAGTAGGTACAACACAGAGTTTGACTAAGCAAATCCATAAAACACGTTTTTAAAATAACCGGACAGAGTTTTGCACATTTCAGTCAAACTTGTTTATTTTCATTGTTAAATGCAGTCGAGAAAAGTCAGTTTTGTTGTGTATTTTTCAGACTTTCTTCGAATAGTGTCCAAGTAGACACACCTGCAGTCACGTTTGTGACAGGAACGACAGTAGATGGCGTCCTGCTGACGGCCTCCAGTCTTGGACTGACCACTGACACCTGCTGACGGTTGGACTACGTTAAACTAGTTTAGTCTTGAAATGTTGGAATAAATTAATTTGCAACTTTGTCAACAACGATTTCTTTCGTCCTGTTTGTGTGGTTGTGACAAATAGTCTACCCATAAGACATTGTGGCCTACGTCACTCTAGTCATTACACATCGTGACGTAACTGACCGTACCCGTGAAACATGACATGCTGTGACCGTTAGACCCTGTGACGTAACACTGCACGCACAAGACAAGACATCGTGACGTAACTCACGGATTCAACTCGCTATAGTTTCCCCCAGCTGTTACCTGTGTGTCACAGTGTGTGTAATTAGTCAAACCATCGTGACGACCGAAGACCTGTCACGACACAGCTCTGTCCACGTGACCGACCGTGGCACAAACACGTACGTCACTACAGAGTGAACACCTTCAGAGCAGATCTCGTCGGTGGGTCTGGCACGTGAACAGACTTGCTGAGTATTATCACCAACATCCCCGAGGCATGAAATTAGTTACCTCCCCTTGACGTTTGTTGCTGCTGTTGGCTGACACGTCCTCAGGGGAAACTAACTCTGACCTGTCCCTGCTTGGCAGTACCCCTCGCCCTCCCGTGATGTCACAGTTGACAGCCGGTCACTCGGGTTCTCCTAGGTCTTGCTTGGCGGTAGGTTTGTCGGTCAGTTTAGTGTCAGACTGAACAAGACACGTCCGTGTCACGTGTGTGTCAGGCGCGGACACTCGCATATGTTGGTGACGGACGTCCCTCCCACATCCTCCCGCAACATCCTGGTGTCTGGTCCCTCTAAACACTCGTCAGCTCACCACTGATGTGAACCGTGAGACATGTGCTCACTGAGGTGATGTGCATATTCACTGATGTGAACCGTGACAACAAATGTTCACTTCGATGACAAAGTAATGCGGGGCGATCAGAGTGCGGGAGATCATAACCCCGAGCAGCTTTTGCTGATAATTGTTTTCAAGTGACGTGCATCGTGTTGGCAGTCAGTGTCACAAACCGCGTCACACACGGTGTTCACGCGCATTCAAACAACACACAAGACAACGATCTGTCCATGGGCTTCTCGTCTTACTTTACTAACATAGCCCGCTGGGCGCTGGTACTTATGCCCACTCTAGGCGGATAGCCGTCAACAGGTCGTACACAAATGGTAAACAAAAATAGAGAGTACCACGAAGTGACTACAGGCTCAATATGACTACAGGCTATTTGTTAGTGTGACTACAGGCTGTTTGTTAGTGTGACTACAGGCTCAATATGACTACAGGCTGTTTGTTAGTGTGACTACAGGCTCAATATGACTACAGGCTGTTTGCTAGTGTGACTACAGGCTCAATATGACTACAGGCTGTTTGCTAGTGTGACTACAGGCTGTTTGCTAGTGTGACTACAGGCTCAATATGACTACAGGCTGTTTGCTAGTGTGACTACAGGCTGTTTGCTAGTGTGACTACAGGCTCAATATGACTACAGGCTGTTTGCTAGACCAATTCTGCGCACAAAGATCACAACTCGAAGTCTTTACAACTGCACACGAGGATGATGTCACGAGGATGATGTCACGAGGATGATGTCAGGAGGATGTTCTATGCCATTAAACTCGTTTCCAGAGTTTTTTTAAAAGATTTGAAGATCGCGTTCTTTATAAGCAAAGTGACCTGCTGCCTAACCTGACTTGACCTTTGAACTAACTGCAATTAACATTTTTTATTCATCCACTGAAGTGTAGCTTTTCACGTGACTCGGGTCATTTGGGTACAAGATGCTGCTCCACGAAGTCTGTTTGTCAATAAACCGTTTGCCGATGTTCACCATGTGTATGTGGTGTCTGTCACCACCAGACTGTTCACACTGTTCACACTGCTCACATCTGAGGAACTATAGTTCTTGTGCTGAACTTCTTGTACTGAATCAAGGTAGTAGCGGGTCAAGCCTGGTGTCGGGTGGTACATCGGTCCTAGTGTGAGTTGCTGCATGACGCGTGTACAGAAGACAATCAGTGGGTGAGTACACGTGCACCTCTAGTAACAAACTTCACTTCCTTCTGTCGTCGTCTGTCCACCACACCACCCGATCATTAGAAGTCACGTGCTGCTCCACCGCCTCACCTTGCTCATCTGCCCCTGAAGGAAGTCGCTCGTGTATGACACTCCCCTCTCGTGATGGTGATATCAGTGATGACGTAAGCAGCAGCGCGCGGCCATATTGTGTTGACGACAAACTTCCTCCCTCCCTTATCGTCGATGTCAGTCTGTTGGTCTGCTTCAACCTCTCACCCGAGAAAATGTTTCCTCTGCGGTGTACATAATCTTGTGTGATATTGCACCAGTACTCCCGGGTGGAGTAATACCAGTACTTCCGTGTAAAGTACTACCAGTACTCCCGTGTGGAGTCCCACCAGTGGATTACAATAGTACTCCCGTGTGGAGTAATACCATGTACTGCTGATGTAGCTGCTGCACCAGGAGCAATAACTCGTGTCGTGATGTGACAAGGAGACCCACACAGTCGCTTGTCGCAGGCACTCACTGAACTTCAACAGACGAGGCAGCGCCAGGTGATCCACCTCACGGAGTCTGTACATCTACAGAGATAAACATGACACCACCAGGTGATCAAGTACGGACAGTAGTGATGCGGGGAGCAGCGCCAATCACACCTATAGCCACAGAGCCGCCATATTTTCTACATTTCAACTGTTTACAACGTGACGTATGCGCGCGCACGTACGTGCGAGAAGGATCCTGTCAAGCGTGACCGAGCAAGTGAACACGCCTCACTCTTCAAGTCAGCAAACCCACAATTCCATGCTCACCAAACTGCTGTGTGACGAACACACCTGTGTTGATTGCGAGCTGTCAGGTGTTGGGCTGTTAGCAGGTCTGCTTCCGTCTCGCAACAAAATTGTTAAAAAGAGAAGTTCAGTAGGGTGGTGGTGGTGGTGGTGGTGGTGGTGGTGGTGGTGGGGGGCTAGCCAAACACGACACGTCACTCAGTGCGAGTTACTTGCCCTCAACACACAGGGGAGGTCAGGGTGTCAACATCCGGGAGCACACACACATACACACAGTCATGCATGTAGACTTCATACAGTCACAGCGACGTATACAACCCGCCTACCACCACCACCACCACCACCACCACCACCACCACCACCACCACCACCACCACCACCACTACACCACCACCACCACCACCACCACCACCGAATGTACCCCTCTTTGTGTTTTAACCCCGCAACACCAGTAACAACACGTGCAGCGACTTTAGGGCTGCGTACCGAAGGCGGTCTGAACTAAGGAAATTGTCTTCACCGACGATGCCCACAGTGTGAGATATTCACACAGGCTCCTACCACCCGACGATGCCCACAGTGTGAGATATTCACACAGGCTCCTACCACCCGACGATGCCCACAGTGTGAGATATTCACACAGGCTCCTACCACCCGACGATGCCCACAGTGTGAGATATTCACACAGGCTCCTACCACCCGACGATGCCACAGTGTGAGATATTCACACAGGCTCCTACCACCCGACGATGCCCACAGTGTGAGATATTCACACAGACTCCTACCACCGACGATGCCCACAGTGTGAGATATTCACACAGGCTCCTACCACCCGACGATGCCCACAGTGTGAGATATTCACACAGACTCCTACCACCGACGATGCCCACAGTGTGAGATATTCACACAGGCTCCTACCACCCGACGATGCCCACAGTGTGAGATATTCACACAGACTCCTACCACCCGACGATGCCCACAGTGTGAGATATTCACACAGACTCCTACCACCCGACGATGCCCACAGTGTGAGATACATGTATTCACACAGGCTCCTACCACTCGCGGCCTTGTCACCACAGCCTTACTTTTACCAGCAGTGAAGGAAGAGAAACTACGCCGCTGGCGACACCGACAGCGAGGTCAGAGGTCGCTGATGTTGTCAAACAGGAATCACGCATGATGACGTATTCGCAGCTACATTCTGTGCCCCAGCAGGACACGCAAAGCAGCAGCGACATCTCGTGTAGCCCCTGTGTCGCCGGTCTAACCCTGACACCCCATGTAGCCCCTGTGTCTAAACCAGTGGTTCTTAACCTTGTTTGAGGTACCAAACCCACAAGTTTCATATGCACGTTCACCGAACCCTTCTTTAGTGTCATCACGAATTGCGGGTGTGTCTTGACCTCCGTGGCGGAGGCTCCGCCGAACCCCGGAGACCGACTCCCCGAACCCCTAGGGTTCGATCGAACCCAGGCTAAGAACCACTGATCTAAACGCTCTGTTCGAACCGCTCAGCGGTTGACTGTACCGCATGCTGCGCCAGGTACATGTACCCGTATGTCAAGGGCTAGACGACAAGACAAGGGTTACACGAGATGTAGAGGGCTGTAATAAAAGTCTCGTAATGAGCAAATGATGCGATGATATGTTACCGCTGTGCAAGTCATTAAGGTAACGACTGTCAATGGTCGCTGAAATGTAATGTTACGGCATTATATGTGACACGTGACTTTTTACCCTCGTCACAGCATTATATGTGACGTGACGTTTTACCTTAGTCAGCATTATATGACATTTGACGTTTTACTGTAGTCAAAGAATTATAGTGACACGTGACGTTTTACCTCAGACACATGTCACGTTTCACCCTAGTCAGTCTTATGTGACATTTGACGTTTTACCCTAGTCACAGGATTATGCGACTACAGATTACGTTTTACATAATCACAGCAGTACTGATAAGAACAATAATGAAAAGTAAAGAAGAAAAAAAATAGAATGACGTGTTGCGCGCGCCCATCCTATCCCTTCTCACGTGTTCGATTGGACCTGTGTTTTTTTTTTCCTTGGTTATGGAAAAAAACAAATAGTGGACGTATCAAGTTATATAAAAGGCAATACATGATGGGTCGTGTACAAACAGCTAGGTCAGAGGCCAAAGGGCGGATGTAGCGGTAGTCGTGAAATGTAAGTGGTTCACTGTGTCAGGGCACGGCATGTGCTCAGTAAGCAAATTTTTCCTTCTGCTGCTTTTATCTGAAGTCAGGTGTACACATAGCTCCCACGTAGATAAAGCGAGTTAAGTAGTTGCTGGCCCAAAGCGAGCTTCGAACACACAACCTCTTGCTCCAGAAGTCGGGCGAACTGACCAAGAATTTCATAGGTAATTAAGCGATGATGGCGACGACGACATTTGACTGTGGAGATGGAGACACAAGCGTTGGTGACGTTAGTGTTGGGAAGACACGTTCATTGCAAGTGTGCAAGTTCCTTCTGACAGGTGTTGTCCCACCTGTCGCTCGCCTCACCCATCAGCCATCATAGCTACGTCCCTCGCACTGCCATGGAAACCACGTCACATCTTGCCATCCCACAGCACGCATGGCTGTCATCAAGGTACAGGTAGACAAAGGACATTTAGACAGAGGCTGCTTGGAGGCTGCCAACTGACCCAAACTTGTGCCACTGACATCCTGAATGCCATCTGACTGCCAGTTGTACAGCCGCGGACCCTGCCTACACCTGTGGCTGTCCTCCCCGAGTAACAGGTTTGAAGGCAAGGGGGACGTGGTTGGGGGGAGGTAAACAACCGTCGCCAGCCCCTCCCTGCTCCCTGTAGGGCTGTGGGTTGGTTGCGGGCTTCCTGCCTGACGACGACACTTGTCGCATTGCGGCAAAAAGGTCTCCGGTCGCCGCCAGTCTATAAATAGTAGCGGACCGTCCATCGCGCCGCTCCACCGGATAACGTGCCGCCGTCTCACTCCACCCGCCTGTCGCAATCCGCCATGGTGAGTACTCACACAGCTCCATCTCGTGCTAACATCTGTCACCTGTCCTACAGAAGCTTCTTAACACACCTGTCGCCGGCTTATTTTTGGTCAGGAAGGTACAGGTGGGCTGTAATTCCGAGTGATTGGCGATCGTCATGTCTTTCTCACCTGCGGCGTCGCTACAACAGGTGTGTGGCAACCAGCGCGCCAAAACTCAGGGTGTGCACAACGAGTGCCTGCAGTCTGCTACAGACGACAGGTGCATGTGTCTCTTGCTCATGAGTTTCAACTCACAAACTGTTGGAGCTTGCCTTAAACTTGATGAACGCATCTTTCTTCCTCAGTGGCGGTGGTCGGTGATGTGGGTTGGGTACGTGTTTGCCTTGTCCTTGTATGTGTGTGTTGTATGTAGATGTCGCAGTCATTGTGATCGTCTGTCAGCTACCTGTTATCTGACACCTGAGTGAATGTGTAAGTCACTACCCTGTACCTTGTCAGTCGTGGGCCCTCAGTAGATGACACGTGCTGCCGTCACCACAACACTGTGACTGCTCAGATGACACTGCTGTGATCACACACACACAGACACACTGTGACTGCTCAGATAACACAGCTGTGATCACCACATACACCAACACACACACAAGAAATAACCAGAGATGGACATTTCACTTGAAAGCAGCAGACTATGTACATCATTCTGTTGGCAGGACATTCAAAACATTTGGGAGTGGAACCCAGGTATGAGGTGACCGTTGACATGTCCATTTACAGATGTGTAGTGTCAATGAGAGAGAGAGAATGCATGAGGAGTGGATGGAGGGATGATAGTAGGAAATCAAGGGCATTTACATTAGGCCTTCATCCTAATCTGTCGCTTGCTCATTGTGGGTGTGTTGGGAGGGGTTCCAGTGCAGTGCACTGTTTATTGCATGATTAATTTATGAGCAAACATTTATGTCTTTTTATTCCTGGTTATGAGAGGCTAAGAATGAATTGTGTGCAGAGTATGTTTGCTCATTGCTATAAATAGCTCATCCATGTCTCACAAAGATAATGTTATCAGTGCTGTGTTCATTATTTTGATGATTACCAGCAGAAGATATGTTTGGAAGCTACATGTAGTGGACTATGACACTATCAGTGTTTTGTGAAATGTTCAGTAATTTTGGTGCCTATATATCATAGATAATCTCATCATCGGCATCATTATAATGCTTCATATTTGGTGATTACAGGCAGACCAGCTCACCGAGGAACAGATCGCTGGTGAGTGTTATATATATATTGAGTTATTAATCTGGTCCATAAAATTATGACTGTTTGGAATACTGGATATTGACTGTACAGTGTGACGCCATCCAAAGAATCTGCCCCTAGTAAACTGAAGCACAGCCTCCCGACACTACATGTTGTATCCTCAGCAGCTGGGACATGTTTACATTCAGATATCATGTAACTGTGGTGTCATGGTATTTTGTTGTTTGACTGTGGTACCATGGTATTCCAGCTTTCTCATGTCCGCTTCCAGCTGTACTGCACTCAGAAAACATTCACTTGCTGTAAAGAGTTGTGCCCCTTCAGCACAGGCTATCTTTGGCAGCACGAACCCTCATCATTTTCAACAAATTCGGAACAAAATAACCACATAACATACAACTTTAGTTTTTATTTTTCTCAGTAGATAAATATTGGTAGAATTCAAATTTTCTTAACTTTATTTGCTTTAAACCTGTTTTTTTTTTCACAGCTAGATATTCAGTCAAATGGGATTAGAAAAAAAAGATTGTCTTGAAGTTAGGCTGCCACACCGAAAGGCATGGATCCTTTGACCACAAATATTGTTAAAAACCTGGTTTATATGCCAAGTACATGTGTGATAATCCATAAGAAATATAAATTTACAGATAAATGTTGCTTATGGATAAAGTTTGAGTGTTGTTTTGTACCGAGGACTGACATGAAACCTCCGATCTCTGACTCACCATTTTTGATAGGCAACGACTAGATCTGGAAAATTCTAAATTACTATCATGACAGGAAACACCTGACTAAACAAGGCCAAGAAATGCTGCTGCAGGAAAATGATTCCTTAATTGATACCTGAGTTACATCCTTTAGCATAGTATTGAAATACATTTAGACCCCAAAATATTGACTATCCTTTGTAACAGGGCCTTACGCATCGATCGACCTAAGATGCCTCCTGCCATTATTACCATGACAATATCGTAGGGTATGTTTTTTGCAGAGTTCAAGGAGGCATTCTCCCTGTTTGACAAAGATGGTGATGGCACCATCACAACAAAAGAACTTGGGACTGTCATGCGTTCTCTGGGTCAAAATCCGACAGAAGCAGAACTGCAAGACATGATCAACGAGGTTGATGCTGATGGTGAGGTTGCTCCCAGTCTTAGTTTAAATATAAACGCCAATTTGATAAGCAAAGGAATGTGTTGCTAAGATTTATAGTACTTGGAGAAAGAGGGTTTCACCTAATTCTACCCAAAGGCCCTTGTGATTTGTGTGTGGCAGGAGAATTACTGACTTATGCTGAAGGCTGTATCACAAGAAAGGGGGTGTGGAAACTGTCGTGTGAATAACAATAAATTTGTAAGACGCTCATATCTAAATTTTCAAACCCACTGTAATAAGGGGATGAAATGTTATTGTAGAATTAGACATCTGGTGAAGTGATTATTTTCATAGATTTTGGTATCTGACGAAGTGTATGAAGTATTACTCTAGGATTGGGTTTTCCTGTAAGTGTAAGTTACCGCAGTTCTATGTCATCTCAGTACATGCCTATTACTGCAGTGTGGAGTATGTCAGCTGACTGACAAGTGGACAGTGTAATGAGTTATTTTCTTTCACATCATTGCATTTGGGTTCACTTAGCATCTGTGTTATTAAAAAGAACTTTCGAATTCAAAAACTATTTTCACTGTCACGTAACTGATTAGGTTAAACAGGGAATTGTCGGAGCAGAGTGGTATTTTCATAGTGACCACTGAAAGCAATCAGTTTTACATCAGAAGAGCTTCCATAATCATGCACAGTTCGTTGATTTGCAGTATGATAGTCTGTTGCACAGTCTGGACACACCTGAACAGCTGGATAGTCTGGTTGCATAGGAGTTAAGCATTTGTCATCTGCAGTGAGGATTGACTAAGTTCAAATATTGCCTTGGGCATGCTGTTCTTTGAATCGTATTGGTCCACAAGAGTTTTGGCTTATAACCTCAGTCCTGGATTTTTTATGTTCTCATTTTCAAAGTGAATCAAATTGTAATAAAGTTCTAAGGTTTGTTACCTGCATTCTCTTGCATTAAGAAATTTGTTTACCAGGCAATGGTACAATTGACTTCCCTGAATTTCTGACCATGATGGCACGTAAGATGAAGGACACAGACAGCGAGGAGGAAATCAGGGAGGCTTTTCGTGTCTTTGACAAGGACGGCAACGGTTTCATCAGTGCTGCTGAGCTTCGACATGTGATGACTAGTCTGGGTGAAAAGTTGACTGACGAGGAAGTTGATGAGATGATCCGAGAGGCTGACATTGATGGTGATGGGCAAGTCAATTATGAAGGTCAGATTTCCTTTCTCATCATTACATGTCTTATTCTTTCTCCTCTGCAGGGAGCTGACACAAAACTAATACAGGTAACATGCAGACTTAGAATTGAAATCAGGTTTTAATAAATAGGTCAAGGTTTAATGTTTCCTTACAATAGAGATTTGAAAGATTTTAGTGAAATGGATAAAATAGAGGAGAGATTAAGATTTCACCACGTTGAAAGGATTCCTGTGTTGAATGGCTTAGGAAAGCACTGCTATCATGACTAAAATTTATAAATCAGAAATGGCAACATTGGTTGAAAAAAGAAATTAGCTGAAGGTAGCAATACTTGTCAGTAATTGTTGTGAACATTTTGTTTTGCCTGATAACTTGAAAGGCTAAGGTTTATCAGTGGGCTTGGTAAAGTAGTTTAAACAAACTGACCAAAGTGATTGAAATCTGTCTTTTTGTCATTAGATATCAATGGATCAAGTAGGAGAAATGTAAATGTTGTGGAAACTTAAAGACAAGAGATTATTTCACACGAGGACAGTAAATGTTTGTATCACAGCAACTATAAACATGGTCAGCTTAGAAAACAGTGACTGAGTAGCATGTATTTTTGTTGCAGAATTTGTCAAAATGATGATGAGCAAATGAAAAAAAGAACATAAGGACTGAAGGACCAGCCATTTTCCATGGTGAGTTGTGTTTGTGATTCGTGAGGTTCCCTGACAGCCAGTTACACATCTTTTGTTCCTGCTGTTGTTACCAGGTGACATTGCTGCATTATTCCATTTGGGTAGAAGAGGTAAGACAAAGGTTGTGGGTTAGGAACACAGAATTAAAGTCATGAAGCTGCATTCAAAGGTAATATTTTCATGACTCTTTTAATTCTACATCAATATGCAGCTTCTGTCAACTTCATGTGCATAATTTCTAAAATTAAGAAACACTTGCAGTCTTTAAACATCCTGGAGAAAGCTGTTGATGCAGATAGCCAATAGTGCCATATAATGTGACTGAAAATGGGGATACAAGAGAGTTCTCATTCTGTAGCCTGGTCATACTCTATTAGTCTTAGTTTATCTAATTACACTCTTACCATCACACAGAAGAGTTCCCCTTCTGTAGAATTTGTAGTTGACTTTAAAATAGCTTCCTAATTATTGAACTGAAAACTAAAGATGTCATGCGTTGGTAAAAAGCTGTTTCGATTTTGCATAAAATGTCGTTAATATTTCTCACCATGCATACATGTATGTTAAATGTTGCTTAATGCTTTTGTAGTTTCTTTGAATGTGTACTTAAGAAACGTACTTGGCTACTTGATGGCTGAACAAGAAACTCCAAACTGTAAGGAGTTAATGTCTTGAATGCAGCATGTGGTAGGAGTTGATTTGAGTACATCATATCTGTTGGCTGTTAAAATATAGCCTTTGAAGGTGATGTGAGATTTCATGTTCCGATTTTTACATTTGTGCACATGCGTTTTTATTATGGTCTCTGTAGTGATGTTGCCTTCTGCTGCAGGTACAGGCTGAGATGCTATCTCGCGAAATAGCAGGATCAGTTGTCTCCCACTTCTGCTGCATTTCTCTTTCGAAACATCAGCCTGTTTGAGTCTGGTCTGATAGATGTCACTCAAAGTTATCACAAAGAGAATTCCCAAATTGACTGGTCTGATATCCATAATCAAAATTATGGAAAGACAATGTCAAAGTGCCTTTCAGCTTTACGAGTGTTCCATCATGCCTGAGAGATATTTTTCTTTAAAAATCTTGCCATCCTGCAGACTAGATATCTTAGAGTATTTTACTCACATCTAATTGCTGACACAGGCTTATATCTGTGTTTATTTTTTATATAGTTTATATTTTCTAAGATTATTTTCTGAAATGAGTATAAGTTACAAGACAGTCTTGCATCCAGTTGTAGCAGCAGTGATAACTAGGAGCCACCCTTGGCCTTGTGTTGGACTTAAGGTGTGCAGAAGATACACCATCTCCTGATGCAGCAACATTTTTCGACTAAAATATATTTTAGGAATACAAGGTTGTGATATTGAGGAACAATTCAGGCAATATGGGAACATGGCTTCCAGAAATTTAGCAATTGATCATCATGGTTTACAGTTTATGCATACAATTGTTGATAGTTTGTTACACAAAATTTCTAGTACTATTCCGCTGGAAAGAATAAACTTGTGCTTTCATTGTTTGCATGCTTCTTGATATTACACCAGTAACTTAGAAAGGGAAGTCATCAGAACAGCATGTATGCTTACGATGGATGGCTTGTACCTACATGATGAGACAATACTGGTCTTTAACCAGTTAAAGGGTTAACTCTACTCCCAGTGGATATTGTCCAAACTGTGATCCATAATACAATTGACATTAAGTATATTTAACATTTAGTGCAGCTTCCAATAATAAAGTTAAATCAAAGCACTTCAAAACAAACATAAACACAGACAATAATAATAAAGGTCTCAAAACAGAGTTCATAGTGTTCGCAGAAAGTTTTCTAGTCATTAAGAAGGTGAAGGCCCATCAGCATAGATGCAGTGAGTTCAGCTCAGTACCAAAATATTCCTTTCTAGGCTTCTCATCTTGACTTCTAGTTGTAAAAGTATCAATAGTAATAGCACTAGTTGTGGCAGCAGCAACATATTGTCCATTTTGGTGCACACATGGCTGTCAGAGGTTGCAGTAACTCCATGGCAATGAAGAAGATGAATAAAGCAGGATTGTAGATAGAGAATCCATGCTTGTTGAGTCATGTAGAGCAGAAAGTGTTAAACACCTGTAAGGCAATGAAGGATTAATCCAGCAAACAAAAAAAAAAAACTGGAATACGAGTCCGATGGCATCCGAGATTGTTAAATGAAGAATACAACAATGGACAAAGAGGAAGAGTCCAGAATGCTGGCAAATGAATGCAACTAAAAGCACAGATCATCAATATTTGGCAGACACAAAACAATAAAGCCCAGGGGACTGCAAGGAGGGAGGGTTAAAAAACCTGGGGAGAGAGGTTAGGTGAAGGGATGTCACTCACATTAATACTAATAAATGAAAGATTTACATAGTGCATCTTTCATATGTGAGTGTAAGTGCTTTATAGACTGCACATTTATTATTAAGTAGCGTCAGTTCAACTGTAGAAATTAATTTGCCCTTATTTACAACTCAAAGTGGTTTTTTTCTTTTTATTTGAACACCTTGACTGCCAGAAAACTACATTACCCTCATGTGTCCAACATACATGCTCAACATAAACATCTTCACAGGTAAGTTGATGGTAAGTTTCTTGTAAATGATAGAAACTTGATGTAATTCATGTCTGAGCAAAATGATCGTTTACTTACAGTCGCATTTAAAATAAAGTTTGAGGCAGTATAACTAGGCTGCCAGGTTGTCAACTGCGACTGAATTGTTAAACACTGAGCAGACTGTTGGTGGGAGCAGAAGGGTCATCACAAACCATGCCAATCATACACATGTGCCCTGCACTTTCACAGTAGGATGCAAACAAGACAAGTCTATGGACATTTCTCACCAGCTCCTCCTTTTCATACATAGCAAACATACAGCTATACGTTAATACATACATGATGATATTCTTTGTATACATATCAAAGTTATGCTGGCCAGCTAGCAAAACTGCTAACAGCATCACTCAACACTTTTTTTCTGACAAATGGGTTGACTTGAGTCATAGGATTAGTTTTCTTTTACAAAAGAATCTACAAACACAGCGACCTTCATGAACAGGTCTGCACTTGTGTTTGAAATGTGACCAAGTACATGATTGTTTGAGATGTGACTGTAAGTAAATGATTGCTTTGAAGCCTGAAATTTGCTCGGACGTGATTCAGAACATTAGAATCTATCATAAAGCCCAGCTTAACATTTGTCTTTCCCTTTAAAAATGGAAATGTACATCAAAATCATTTTGAATGTATATTGCATGAATAATACTAATGTGCTTCTTATGTGCCTTTCTCTACCATCAAGGTGGACTCAAAGCACTTTACAAAACTGACAGTAGTAACTAAACGGGGCAAAACATTGGCAATTCTGACTTTCATTTTTTTTCTAAGAATTCTAAGATTCTTTTATCACAGTCTCTGTTTGTCTTGGGCTGGCATTGCTATCCACTGACTTTTCTGTGCCTTGGTGTGTCTCTGTAGTAGAGACTGAAGCACCTGTGCCTTGCTGTACATCTCTCTGTCTTGTTGCAACTACTGAAGAGTCGGAAAGTGAACCATCACCTGACATGCTAGCTGTCTTTAATTGGTCGATGCGCTCATGCTCTTTCTTTACCAAGCTCTGCAGCTCATCCTGCTCACACAGTAGCAAAAATGCTATTTCAAATTCTTTAAATCTCCAAAACTCTTAAATTTAAAGGATTTTTCGGTTAAAACTGATAATTTGTGACTTTTCCCCTTTCTTTGGTCAATTACGAATCAGCTACACAACCAATGTAACATGCTGTCTGTTGACCTTTGTGCCCATCATGAATCACAAAACTGTCATGGTCATGTAAATATGTTCTTTAACTCTCAATCCTTTATCAACAAATATCTCCCTTTGAAGCAAAATGTCTAACCGAGATGACCACTTGTTGGTCATTTCCTACCAAAATATGGAAAATAATTGTCACAAATATGATTTCAAATGAGGTTTTATCATAATTAGCAGAAATCAACTGTTCTTACCATGAGGCATAGTATGTTCTTTTAGAAAAACATTTGCATAAAATGCATTTAAAAATAATATTTCTCTAGTAAGATCATGTAAACTTAATCATCATGAAATCAATAAACTTTTAAGAATGATGGGCAAGATAGAAAGTAGTTTTGATGACTGCCACAATAAACAGAGAAAAATGTGCACAGACATTTTGTTTGCTTCACTCCAAAGACATGACAATTGAAGAAGACCAGATATCCTTCAGATATTTTTATGCATAGACAAATAACCTTTAGAGAAATTATTCAGCTTTTAAATGTAGTATTTACTTCCCCTGTAATAACTGCTTGCAATTAAATAAAACTCTTGACAAATTTGACCAGTGCATTAACAGCAAGTCACTGGAGAGCAAATATTTGGGTGGTTAAAGCACTGGCATCCGAACCTGAAGGCGTTCCAGGATAGATACATGTGTAGCCATCCGCACCCAATCAACTTGGCTGTTGGTATCCAGCAAGGGAAATGAGATGGACACCACCCTCACATTTAACACCTCTCCCACAGCTACCAAAAGGTTATGGGACTAGCTTTACTCCAGCCAGTTTCTGAAATTGTTTTAAAAAGGTCTGCTAGTTCACAGCAACCATCAACACATAGTCCCTGTCCCGGCAGACTAAGCAGCAATAACACTGAAGACTACTCACCCCCCAGCCAAGCAACTGTGCCAGCTCGTAGCAGCCCTCATCACACATTGCTTTCTTGAAGACATCCCTGAAATAGCAAGAGTCAGGATTTGCGATATCTTTTCCCTATGTTGCACGCTTTGTTACTTTGATATTTATAACCAGGCTGTGAATACTCTTCGAGGTAGATAAAAGGTCTGATTTATGAAAACAGACTTCTGTCTGATAAACTCTAATTTAGGAACTATTTTATGGAGGGGATAAACTTACTAAGATGATAATTTTACATCTCACTTTAGGGGATAATTTTACATAATGAACTCTATTTCAGATGAGAAGACTTGAAAATTTGATTTTTTGCCAAAGAAAAATTATATTAAAGAATACCTGGTGTTGTTTTCTGCATCAAAAGTAAAGCCTCCACCAAACAGCATTGCCATGAGCATGTCCTGTCAAAATCAACAGCAAGTAGTCACATAAGAAACAGCACTGTCATTAGCAAAACTCAACAATCAGTATTTACATACCAATGTGATCTAATAAACAGCACGGTCCTGAGCATCAACTGCCACACTCACACTCACCAGCTATGTCTTGGAAATAAAGCCAGTCATATCATACATATCAACAACCACTGTCTAAATTGCATGACTACAACATAG
Organism: Pomacea canaliculata; assembly: GCF_003073045.1. Taxonomy (NCBI): domain Eukaryota; kingdom Metazoa; phylum Mollusca; class Gastropoda; order Architaenioglossa; family Ampullariidae; genus Pomacea; species Pomacea canaliculata. The sequence continues at coordinate 28,676,880 of NC_037597.1, read as the reverse complement.
TCAATCAGCCAGCGATATTACCAATGACTACAATATAGTCAATCATTCAGCAATATTACCAATGTTCATCAACCGGTGAGACCAAAGATTACATTCCATATGATATCTGTTTCACTTAATATACAACTTCAAGCATTGTCATGGTCACTGTCATGATGCATCAGTTTTATTAAATTATATGAATACTAAACGTCAGTGCATCAGTGAAACATTTACAGCAGCATTAAGTCACTATGATAAGACAATACAATTTTATTTATCCTTTTCAGGAAATTTTTGTGTCTGTCATAGTAACATTAGAGCATCATTTGATGTAAAACAACAGCAGCCATAAAAGAACACAAAATGTCCATAACCAAATTCTAGCTTGGGACAGCTCAGTTACCCAGGCACCAAAAGCCGGGCCCATGGGTGGGTGGGGGAAAGGTGCAAAAAAAGGTCAATCTTTCGTATAAATCAGACACTTACTGACGAATCGCATTTCTCCAGATTAATGTACAGTCTTGGAGTGGATGCAGAAACTCTGAAAAAGTATAACAATATAATACAAAGAAACTACAAAAGAGCATAACACAGTGATAAAAGAAGCTTGGATGTGAGGACTAAAACAGAATCTTGACTACACATAACTACAACACTATGTGTAACATTAAAAGTTAGGACACCAAGTGTGAGATGGGACTACGGTTTTATGCTTTAGCTACAAGACAACATTAAAGATAATTCATTCACACACTAACATGCAGCACATCCAAGTATACAGGCATGCAAGTGCGCACACACATATACATGGCTGGTTCTACCATTAGGTGAACCAATCAGTAGCCTAGAGTGCAGTCACGGAGAGGGGACGGGGGAGTTCCAATATGGCCTGCTGTTCTTTATTTATTTATTTTTAATAATGTTAGGGAAAAATATAATTTTCAGACACATTTCCTCTGCTTGTAGGCTGGCATGCTGGTCTGGGCGGACCTCTAGGATGGATGGGACCACATACCAGCCTCATCTTTCTCTCTTCTTTCTTAGTTGGAAGAGGTTCCATACTACTGTATAGGGAAAAGGTGAAGCTAAGTTCAGGGACAGCAACACTGACTTAATTTTGCTACGCATGCTTCATTTTGGTTATGATAGCTGTTTTATGCTCAATACTTTTTTTCTGTTACATAGAGAGCATTTAGCTAATGTCACGATCACATTCTCAGTTAATAAGAGTATTACAGCATTCCAGAAATAAATATCAAGGTAGTCAGCTGAAGTTAAATAATATATCTATTTTTCTGTCAAATTTCAGATCAATTTATTTAATTTACTGTCATGAACCTGTTCTCTCATTGGTGCTGTATACAGTGGTGACACTACTGGGAATGGAGATTTGACTACCTATAGCTTTGTACTATCTGTTGCAACTCATGGTGTATAATGCTTAATTTAATTGTCAGACTGTAACGCTTATTTATTTTTATCCTCTAAGAGTGCATCTATTTGTTTACATTTTCAACGGATAGCTTGTTGTTATGCTCGATTGACAGAATATTTTAAATTGGCTATAAAGGGCTTATTCATATTCAGACAAATATATTTCTCTAGTTTTTAACAAACTCTGTCTCATGCACAGAACACCGTAGCTTGCTGATTATTGGAAAGTAGCATTTTTAAAGCAACACCTGGACACTGGTTACTACGCTTTGTATTGTTAACGTCTCAAAGAATCTCCCTCATACTGCCACACACACCTGTCAGGCAGAATTCTTGGGATGGGTAAATGAGGGAAGGGAGGGGGGTGCACTTTTTCTTGACAAAAAGTAATTCTTATTATTAATCAAAGAAAGAGAGCAAAATTCCCCAAAAAGGTTTAATTTTAATAAGCCTTTCTTTGATACTTCCGGGTTCTAACACTTCTGTTTGTAAGGAATCCTTGTAGAAAACCACTTTTACACTATCTTAAAGAAGAAAACACTTTGTCAGTGGGACTTTACTTATGGCTTTTCTGTAAGATGAGAAAAAGGAGAGAAAGATACCTTAGTGGGAAAGAATAGTGATAAATCTATCCCACTTAAAAGACAGTCAGATCAGATTTGCAGGACTGGACAAGGAACAGCAGGGAAAATGTAGTTTTAACTTTAAACAAAGCCCACAGGACGATGTAAAAAGCTTTTTCTGAGTGGTTGCAGACTTCTCGTAGAATCTTGCTGTTTGATTTTACTTTGTACTTGTCTGCTTGGATACTTGGAGCTATGGTCCTTGCAAAGCTGCATCACTACAGGTCTTTCAGAAGATTTGTGTACTGAGCTGTACTATAAAAGTATACTTGTGAATTGAACTTCACTGTAAAGAATATATGTGAACTGAGCTGAGTCGTTCTGTAACAATATATCTGTGGACTACATTTGTCAACTAGACTGTGTCCAAAGGAGAAAAGTGTGAACAAATCAAGCTGCAACAATGGACACATGACTGTGGTCCTACAACCATGAGATCATAAAGGTAAAGGTCATCCCCTAACCTTTTCAGGTCATTCGGGGGGTGAGACCTCACTTTCCTTGGGGCCAGCTTTTATGTGAGGGCGGTGCCCATCTCCTCTCTCTCGCTGCTTCACCTTCCCCAACCCTCTGTGGAGTCAAGTACCCATTCCCACCAGCTGGGTTGACCAGGGAAAGTTTGCTGAACTAATCAGGTATTAATCAGAGCACTCTCAGTTCGGACACCAGCATTCTAACCACTCAGCTATCTGCTCCCCGTTGTATAGCCTAACAAAACATTCTATTGCGCAAATCGATACATTATGGTCCAATAGTCTTGGTGCGGTCTGTAGGTGAGACAGCTAACGGAGAAAACTTGAATGGATAAGCTTGCCTACAGCTCATGTGTGGGAGGAAGGAATGTTACATGTGATGCACATTCAGCAAGGTTATATGTGTTAATTTGACATAAAAATTGTTCTTTATGGATCAGTTGGCATTGTTAATTGACTGTATATGCATACACACCCACACATATTTTTCACATGCACATGAATAATTAATATGATATACATGTAGTAAAGTTTGGACCATGAGAAAATATATGATTCGTTACTAGATCTTAAGGCTAAGCATAGTTTTCATGTCTTTTGTTGTTGGAAAGCTATTTTTACCTGTGAGCTAAGGAGGCAAATGGTTGGACAACCAGCGACGTTCCAAGAATAATGAGGAGGTCACATTTTTTAAAGTCAAGAGAGGCGCACTCTGCAAAGCGCTGTGGCAGACTTTCTCCAAAAAACACAATATCTGGATGCACAACAGTCAATAAGTAAGCAGCAATATATTAAACAATATATTCTGTGATTCACAAAGCAACAATATTTTTGGAATTTTTAGATAAGTGTATCAAAACATAAAAATCATGGCAAGGAACAATGTGTATTTATAAAAAGAGATATTACAGATAATTCAATAGATTACAACAGTTATCAAAGAGAAAAGGCTGCACACTTCACACACAAACATATCAATTGACTTGGTGCAGCTTCTAGAACAGGGGTGGGCAATTAATTTTCCCAAGGGACCGCATGAGAAATTGGGATGGTTATAGAGGGCCGGACTGATATAGTTAACTCAGTTTTACCCAATACTGTATACATAGTGAATATGCTGGCGGGCGGGCCGGTAAGAGGCAGGAGGCGGGCCGGATGCATCCTGCAGGCCGCCCCTTGCCCAGGTCTGTTCTAAAATAACAGGAGAGAACCTACTTACCTGGCTTAATGACACCACCGCAATCAGCTTCCTCACAATGGGGGATTTCATCAGCAAATATCTTTTCTAGAACAAGTTCATCACAATGCTAAGTAAAATGCAGTAAAAAGTAAAGGTATATAAAGAACAAGTTCAGTATAATCCTATTGAACAACTTTTTTGTGTAGAAATTTCACTAATGCAGAATAAAGTAAACACAGATCATTCAACAAGTAACATAAGCAGCGAATTAAGACTATTTTAAAGGTCTAGTGCACATCAACAAAATATATGCAATTATACAAAGAACCATAAGCATTAACATTGGGGAGCTGTCGCATTTATTCCTGTGGCCCCCCCACCAACAATCGGTGCTGGTCAAGGGGCTACTGACTGATGTCAGAATGAAAACCTGATGTTAAGGTTACTAGTCTGCAGGTCATAATCATAAAAAAAAGGTTGTAGGAAACTGATGTAAATGAGATATAAGATTCAGACATGAGATGTTAAGGCTTCTAGTCTGTAGGTAAGTTATAATCATAAGATAGGTTATAGGAAACTGAAATATAAGGAGGCAAATAAATTTAAGTGCCTCTTTCAAGAAATCCTTTTTGACATCACTTCACCAAAAACAAGGCACACACAAAACTAAATGTATTCTTACAACATAGCCAGATCTCTGCAATCATTTATAGGTGGATAGGTACTCGTACACTTGAATGCATGTATGCACACACTCTCACAATTAGCATCAATATCTACCTTTCATCCAGGACAAGGAATACACCTTGCCACACTCCATGCAGTGTGAGGTGTGGAATGTACCATGCGCTTCAACTATCTTGTCCTCTGGCAGGCCTGACACTCGTTCAAGTGTGTCAATGTTCTGGAATAAGGACACTTACACTTTAATGATTTCACAAAGAACAATTCACATTGCAATATTTGTAATAAGAGCTAGATATTAAGCAATGGATGAAATTAACATGAAGTTGTCAGCCAAAATAATCACCAAGATAATGGGAAATGACAAATCCTCCATTGCTGAATGTCCATATGTAATGAATTGTAATGGAAATGGTACAAATGTTTGACGGAGATGAAAACTGGTAAAAAATATAATTGTAATATCTGACCTGTGTGTAATGACGGAGCAGTAAACCTTTGTCATTCAGCATCTTTATAAAGTAGTGACATGGTGTAGGCTACACACACACACACATGCAAAATAGAAATACTCAACAAAATGAAGAAAGCTTTGTTAAATAGTATTTACACCTAAAATTTTTACTTCTATATGTTTAACATGTGAACCAATGATTAATTTTATACAGGGAAAGGAACTGGCAATCACTGCATTCTAGTCCACACAGACCAACACATAAACATGCATATATGCCATCATACTCTTCATCAACTCTCTCCCTACAACATAACCTACTCAAATGTATACACATGAAAATGCATCTTAACTCTTCCCTCTCTCTTTTACACTTGTGCACACGCACACACACAAACACTCTCTCTAACATGACTATTTTAGTTCCAGGTACAGTTTCTAGTGTTCTAAGAAGCTGACCTTAAATGAGCCTGGATATAGTTCTTTGGCCAGGACAAAAAATGGCTTGGGGTTTTCCTAAAAAACAAACAATACAAAAATAGCCTAAAATTTCCTGAAAAACAAATAAAAATGTCAAAGATTTCAAAAACAGAAAATTATTATTTTTGTTTTAATGTTTCCCAAATTATCTTTTATAAGCAACATTTTATCAGTTATTTTCTTGAAATCAATCAACAAAACATTATCAGCTAATGATGAATTTCTTCCGAAAACGAAATACTTACATACAAGATACTGATAACGTGTTAAGTAGCATTAATAGGTATCAATTTTTGTGGAAAAAAACAGTATATGAGATAAGAACTTTAAATCTGGCTACATGCTGGATATGGAATATACCAAGATATTATATTGTATACATATAGTAGACATGGGCATATGATCCGAATCTATCTGTACTAAACCATATACATTATAGGTCAGCAATCAGTAGCAGTAAATTGGACATTACACTTACCTTGACAATATACTGGGCATGTATGTATACCTTGCCAGTATAATCTATGAACAGGGTTTAGCATATACAATTCCCTGAGACACCACAAAAAAAATCTACCTTAAAGAAGTCGATCATAAAAATAGCCTGTGGATGTGGCAGATTATACTGCTGTAGATTGTCATAAAGACCTGTTCCAGGACTGCGGAAGTCTGGTATTCCTGCAGCTACACACACATACAAACTAGAGAGTTTCTTATAATTCTATTACCAAATACTAATTATAGAAAAGCAATAGATTTTCTATAGAAAGCATTTTGTGTTTCAGCATAATCTTATTCCAAATAATATTCTTGGCTTTCACATATTTTGCTCATGAGAATTACAAGAGGTAAGGGCATATTGCCATGAACCTTTGACTCATTAAATCAGTTCAATTCTCATGTAGATTTTCCCTTATTTTTTCTCTCATGGCAACTCTTTCCCCACATCCACCTAAAAAACAAGAGCTCTCAAGTTTTTAGAAAGTCAAGACTTACAGGTTGAGATACCAGCACCAACCATGGTGATTATGTTCTGACACTTGCCACTTGTAATGTACTTAGCGACCCCTTCAAAGGACACTTCCTCCAATATTTGAGTAGTATCCTCAGCAAGGCTGAGTGCATCCAATAGGTATCTGCTTAATGATTCCACTGTTCACACACACACATCACATGTGAACACATGGTTAGTTTTATATGGAATAAGAATTTGACAAACAACTTTCTTTTAAAATGTTAACAATAGAATCATCTAAGCTGTCATTATACACTCAAAGCTTATTTTAGTACACAACCAATAGTATATCACTATACACAACAAATAGTAAATCATTATAAAAATCATTTTAGTACAAAACAAAAGTACACAAAAAAATAATATATCACTATAAACAAATAATAGCACATAAATTTAAAAATCAATTTTAGTACTCAACAATAGTATATCCTATAAACAACAAATACTATATCACTATAAAAAATGATTTTAATACACAATATGCTCCTGTATAAAATCTTTTAGCGCATAATAATAAATCCTTATTTTAGTATACAACAAATAGTAATCACTGTGTGCACTCTCAAGATGCTATTTTTTTAACAATACACTATACAATACAATAAGACTTTATTAATCCACAAGGGCTATTACAGGTAGTGCTCATATGGTCAGTCAGTTTGGCCTTTCGCCCCTCCTGGTGCATAGGCCATCGACTACAGTCCTCCAACGCCTCCTGTCCTGGGCTACCGTCACCAGCTGCCCCCATTCGAGTCCGGTGAGCTTGGTGTCGGCGGCGAGGTCCCGTCTCCAGGTGTTTCTCGGCCTTCCTCGCTTTCTCTTTCCCTGAGGGTTCCATGTCAGCGACTGTCTCGTGATGTTGAATGCTGGCTTCCGTAGGGTGTGCCCTAGCCAACCCCATCGTCTCCGCAGGATTTCTTCCTCCATAGGCTGCTGTTTTGTTCTCTGCCATAGGTCGGTGCTGCATATCCTCTCTGGCCAGTGAATTCTGAGGATTCTACGCAGGCACTGGTTCACAAACGTTTGGATCTTCTTCGTTGTGCCCTTGGTCGTCCTCCACGTCTCTGCTCCGTAAAGTAGGACTGACTTGACGTTGGAGTTGAAGAGACGGATCTTGGTCTTGTAGCCGATGCTCCCGGAGTTCCAGACCCTTCTAAGCTGTATGAATGCGCCTCTTGCCTTGCTAATCCTCGTCTTTACATCCTCGTCTGTCCCTCCCTGTTTGTCCACCACACTCCCGAGGTAGGTAAAGGCGTCGACTTCTTCTAGCGGCTCCCCATCCAACCTAATTGGCTCTTCAGTCAGTGTTGACCTTCAGGATCTTGGTCTTGCCCTTATGGATGTGTAGCCCCACTTGTGCCGAGGCTGACTGGATCTCTGATGACTTGTCTTGCATCTGTCGGTGGCTGTGGGACAGGAGTGCCAGATCGTCTGCAAAGTCAAGGTCGTCTAGTTGGCTCCACAGAGTCCACTGAATTCCATTTCGCCTTTCATTGGTGGTTTGCTTCATCACCCAGTCGATTGCGATCAGGAACAGCAACGGTGAAAGCAGGCAGCCTTGCCTGACCCCTGTCCTCACCTCAAAGCTTTTTGTTAACTGTCCTTCGTGCACTACTAGGCACGTCATTCCCTCATATGAGTTTCGGATCAGGTTGACGATCTTCCTCGGGATGCCGTATTGTCTCAGCAGTTTCCACAGCGTCTCTCGGTCCACACTGTCGAATGCCTTCTCGAAGTCCACGAAATTGACGTAGAGAGGCGAGTTCCACTCTATAGACTGTTCTACGATGATCCGCAGTGTTGCTATCTGGTCTGTGCACGATCGGTCTTGTCTGAAGCCCGCCTGCTGCTCTCGAAGTATCTGGTCCACTGGGCCCTTCAGTCTCTCCAGTATGACTCTGTTGAAGACCTTGCCAGGCACGGACAAAAGAGTGATGCCTCTGTAGTTCTCGCATCGGCTGAGGTCACCCTTCTTGGGGATCTTTATGAGATGTCCTTCTTTCCAGTCTGCCGGGACCTGTTCCTCTTCCCAAACCCTCTCGAACAGTCTGTGCAACATGTTGACGGATAGGTCAGGATCGGCCTTCAGTGCCTCTGCTGGTATCTCGTCCGGTCCTGGGGCTTTACTTTTCTTCAGTTGTGTTATGGCTCTTCTGATCTCGGTTTTGGTTGGCTTGTTGCAGTTGATCGGTAGGTCTCGCTCTGCTTCTTCGATATCTGGTGGATTTACTGGTGGTGGTCGGTTGAGCAGTTCCTCAAAGTGTTCATATGGTAGCAATATACAAATAAGTACATTAATTATATATATGTTGACTATGTTGAATGTTCTCTCTCTCTCCACACACAAACACACAGCAACAGTAGATACAGTTGGTGCACTGCATTCGGTCACCTCAGGCTAATACAACATCACAGCTAGTAGAATTTATCAAGTTTATGGCAGGTGAATAAATGATTTGTGGTGACGAGTCATTCTGCACACAGGCATAGCATACCTGCAGTCAGACTGCAACAGAACTCACATACCAATATGTGATCAGGAATAGTAAGGATAAGGGATGCCTTCCTAAGGATTTGCTGATGGCATAAGGCTGCCAAGTCCCTTTGCCTGGTTCTGGTGATCATGGAACAGATATTAACAAGAGAGACAAGACTGTTCCTGTTCCCTTGAGAGAGGTTATGGAACCAAGAAATGATGAGACTTTTAATGATAAAACCGAGTGAGAATGACAGGTGACAGAAAAAGACCTGAGTTTCCATAGGAGGTACAGGTGTTGCTGGTTCATATGAAGGATCATGTCAGTGTTGACAACCCAGCTGGTTAACAAAGATAGCACCTAAATATTTATTTATAAGAGTTGACTACCTTGATGGCATCATCATGGATAGTATTGATTGATACATTGGGCTTGTTCATCTTAAACTCGAAGATCGTTTCTTTTGTCTTTGAGGCATTCAAGACAAGGAGGTGTTTGTCACACCAGCATACAAAGTCAGGAAGAGCACCACCATGAACATGTTCATTATCATACAAAAGTGTCAGCACACAACCAATAGTATATCACTTTGAATTATGCTACTTAAAAGACGTAATGCTAAAAATATTACTTACTGGTTGATGGTGTCTGTGAATTGGATGCAGCTTCACTCTGGAATAAACAACACAAATATATACTTCTAAATTCTACATGAAACAGTTTTAGTCCCAAAATATTCACTGGTCAAGGATGCAGTGTACAGGAGCTTATACATATGAAGTTTACTGTGGAAGTACTAGTCGTATCCTGGAAATAGTGTTGCTAAATGAATGAAGGGCATGTTTGGAAAGAAAGATGTATCTAACGACCACACCTCTACCAACCACTCTGTCGCTGAAACAGGATAAATTGTTACCACATATATAGGAACCAATAAGGAAAGGCAAGCTTTGAAATCTGCCTGGTTATCACAACACAAGGCCTGGAGCTTGTAAAGACACTTAGCAACTGGTGAGAGTAGATTACTCCTCTGAGTAGCATGTGCAAATCACATCATTATGATAATCAAAACAAATACTAATGCATTATCAATGCAAATAAACGGCTACATGATGTTAGCCTCCATTGTTCTGGCTACTTGTGCCAGTTGTACCGTGTGGTTCTACCTGTCATTACAACAAGATGCGTTTGGAGTTCGCCTCTGATTACGTTTGACTTGCAACCTTACCTCACCCTCGCTGCCTTCTTCGATCGCTTTGTCGTTATCCGTGGACATCATGTACGGCACACGCAGCTAAATTAAAGAAACTTTAACGCTATATTTTCTAATTAAACTGTTTAAAAATTCTGCCTTGGAATTATAAAGTTGTTTTTTCTCTGAGTGTACACCCGCAAATCTAACGAGGGGACGCAAGGGAGGCAACACGTAGTCTGTACAATTACTTCCCCTGATGAAGCTGTGCAATCACATGATCAATGACTCGCGAGGCATGGTGGGATTGTAGTCAGTGACGTAACAACAACAAACACCATGACCGGAAGTGACTAGGCGTATTGGGGGTGAAGGTCATATGCATGCATAATTCTCCGAAATAGCGGAGAGGGGAACCACGTGACAGGCGTGACAATTATTCCTTGGCAACAGTCAGCGACACCAACACAAAGTTTGTTTCAGGGCACAGAAGGGAGATAATCATCCACACAGTGAAACGTAGGTGTTTCTACAGCCGTCACTTTGACACTACACTACATGTACGTGTTTCTACAGATGTCACTTTGACACTACACTACATGTACGTGTTTTTACAGATGTCACTTTGACACTACACTACATGTACGTGTTTCTACAGATGTCACTTTGACACTACACTACATGTACGTGTTTCTACAGATGTCACTTTGACACTACACTACATGTACGTGTTTCTACAGATGTCACTTTGACACTACACTACATGTACGTGTTTCTACAGATGTCAAACACGTTGACACTACACGTAGGTGTTTCTACAGCCGTCACTTTGACACTACACTACATGTACGTGTTTCTACAGATGTCACTTTGACACTACACTACATGTACGTGTTTCTACAGATGTCAAACACGTTGACACTACACGTACACTTTGACACTACACTACATGTACGTGTTTCTACACATTGTCACTTTGACACTACACTACATGTACGTGTTTCTACAGATGTCACTTTGACACTACACTACATGTACGTGTTTCTACAGATGTCAAACACGTTGACACTACACGTAGGTGTTTCTACAGCCGTCACTTTGACACTACACTACATGTACGTGTTTCTACAGATGTCAAACACGTTGACACTACACGTAGGTGTTTCTACAGCCGTCACTTTGACACTACACTACATGTACGTGTTTCTACAGATGTCAAACACGTTGACACTACACCTAGGTGTTTCTACAGCCGTCAAACACCGTATGATAAACTAAAGACCGAATGGGCGGCTGTGCGAGTCGGTAGCGGCCTGCTCGATGGACACGGCAGAACGCACACACAAACACGCAGAATGAATCCAGTACAAAGGCTGTTAGTCCCTGTCCCTATTATGCAACATCAGACCAGGAACTTGTAATTACTTAATTGTATACACGTCCGTGGTCAGACAAGGGAGTCAATTCTAATTATTCGATTTCCGATTATCTTTTTAAGATTTGTCCCAAGTAATCAGGTTTTCGATTTTAAAAAATGTCCTAATTGAGATTTTTACTAAGAGACACGCTTCTTTGATCTCACACGCACGCACACGCACAATCCACCAAAAGGGACGTAATAAAGGTAAGCAATCTTTTACGTGAATAATTGGGCTACCTCCCTTTGCTCAGCATGCGGTTGATGATCTCGGCGCAACTTGTGAGTTGAAGACCGTGAAATGATAACAGATGTAGGTAGGTATTAGACTGCCGTGGATCAGAATGAAGTAAGATTAAAAGCAGCCGACACTAGACGGAGACAAGCTCAGCTCCAACTTTTAAACAAACTTGACGAAATGAAAAACACTCCAGGGTCACTTAACGAGTTATTTTTATTTCACCAATTCTGTAAATGAAATCACAGGTGGTCACCAGCTTGTCACCAGCTTCCCTTTGTACATCGAATGTACTCTTGTCCTGGGCAACAGGAATGACTGTCCTTAGTAATCTACTGCTTGTCGTGATACAGTTACTAGCGGTAAAGACTTGATACGTACAGCACGAGGTGCAAAGGGTTCTACAAACAATAAAATTTAATGTGTCTCTACAATAGTTTTTAGCTCAGGTGTAACTGGAAATGATTCGTAGCATTTTGTCCATTGTATGTTAGAGTTACTGTACGAGAACATTACACTGTACACTGTACACGTAACGTGTACACGATATGACAATTGTTACAGGCTGTCAGCTCATTGTTGTGTGCGAGCAATAGGATATTATAGGATACTATAGGATATCAGTAAATACAGAATATAACTAAACAATCGATTATTGATTATCAAAGACTCTCCACAAGCTCATGTTCTTCCCCAATATACTCGTCCCCGCAAAAGGTAACGACTTTTGAAGCAACAGGTGACCAGCGAAAACACGTTCCTGTACACAGCGTACAAAACAAACAAATAGCAGCTGTAAACATTTCATGCAACTGAAAGACAGTGGGCGGGGTGGAGAGAATGTTATGTTTTGCTGTCATGATTTAGTGGCTTTGTCGTCATGATTTAGTGGTGGCTTTGTCATTAGTGGTAGTTCTGTCGTCATTAGTGGTAGTTCTGTCGTCATTAGTGGTAGTTCTGTCGTCATGATTGAGTGGTGGCTTTGCACGTGATTAGCTGCCTGTAAGTACGAGATTTAGGGGTATGTTAGTCACTGATGTAGAGACGGTTAGTTGGTGTGTCATTAAACTGTGTGTTTGTATTTCATTTAGTAATGTGAGGATTTCAGTGATTTATTGGGTGTTAAGTACGTCATATCCTGATGTTTTAGTAGTGGAGCGTTAGTACATCATTGCGGGGTGCTGTAAATTTAAGCAGGCAGCAGAAATTGGTCACTGGAACTATGACAGTTATGTGAACACGTGCTTGATGAAACCAGCAGCCAGCAGAAAACAGTGTTCCTTAAATGTTTTGTTTCATAGGAATGTTTTGCATTATAGAAACCAGGAGATAATACTATATAACGAAAGGAAAAATAGAAAAGAAAATAAAATGGTATAAAAAGAAACGTTGAAAGAAATTAAAAATTAGAAAAGAAGGAGCAAAAGAAATAAAATCAAAGAGGACAGAAAAAAAAAGCGGCAGAACGCAAAAACCAAAGAAAGAAGGAAAGCAGCAACGAATATCTTAAAGAATATTTCGCTGGGAATGGATGCTTCAAAGAACGCACACAAAACACCTGAAGATGACGTATTACAGGTAACATTCGACAGAGGGCATGTGTAACATGTAACATATGAAATGAAGGGATTGGAACTCAAGAAACATTTCCTTTGTCGCTAAGACCTGCTCATGGACACAGCATGGTGTCTAAGCATTGAAGCATCGTAAAACGCCATTCACGAAAACACGATCGTCTGTCTAGTCAACAACGAAACTCAGATGAGCAGGACAAGAAGCAGAGAGAAATAAGAGCTATGGACACGGCAGCTCCGTGTGGTCTGTGCACCACACCACCACATCACATCACCTCAACACCACACCTCGTCACCACATCACCTCGACAGGCAAAGATAATTTGAGAAAGATAGTCTGAGCTGAAGATATTTCTGATCATCGCACGGCGCCAAGAGCTTGGGGGCGTAAAGATGTCAAAGTGAAAGACACCCTGACATCTTGAAAAACGACGATTTATAGCAGGACTACAACCAGATACACTTGCATTGAATGCAAGCAGACAAATGTACTTCCTGAAGAGAAAGGAAAAAACTTCATAAATGTGACACAAATTTAGGTCGAAGGAACTTTTAAAAAACCCAAAAAAACATACACTATACACGGGGTGGGGGAGAAAGAAATTAGAAATGTGCAGACGTGTATTAGAAACCACTAGAGTCGGAGAAATATTGACGAGCCTTGACGAAGTGGCGTATCTCCGACGAGTCTGACAATTCCAAATTCAGAAAGTGTATTGTTGTTGCTACTTTTTGATGTTAGTTGCTGTTGCCAAGGCGACGTCAGCTGTGGTCATGGTCTGTGCTGGTTGTTGTTGTTGCCAAGCATGGTCAAAGTAATTGTTGTTGCACAGGTTCTGCAAGAGTAATCGTTGTGTTATTCAAGTGCCAAATGTCTTAAAAAGGTTTGATGTAGTCACAACTTAGTTCCACAAAAGTAACAGCTGTTGTCTAAGTGCCAAGTGTAAGCTGGAGGTCTTGAGTGACGGAGTGGTGGCTGAGAGAGATGGACTGGAGGCTCGTAGTGTGTAGCTGGCTCCACCTGTTACGGTGTACCAGGCCAGACCTTGGTGTGGCGGTAGATGTTTGTGGAGCCGCTGCTGCTGGTGGCAGGCCGCCATGTCAGCGGAGTATCGGATGCTGAGCTGTTTGTTGATGGCGGGCGGTCGTGGCTCCCCGTGTCCTGGCCGTAGTCCCCCCGCTGTGTTCCTCCTTTCCCACGGCAGTGCAGGTAGACGGCAGCAGCGCCTCCCGACAGCAGAAGGCCACTGAGAACACCTATAGCACCGGCCAGACCCACTGACCTCCAGTCACAGTCATCGCTCTTGTTGCTCACATCAACGTCATCGCCGACAAAGGCGCACGAGCAGCCTTTTGCCACGTGACACTGCAACAGAAGGGTGAGGTCACTGCCATTCTTCCTGGCATTACAATGTGGCAGCGGGGCTGATGGTACAGCAGTGCAACGATAGGAATATCATGGCAGGAATATCATGGCAGGAACATTACGACAAGAATGTCACTACAGGAACATCACCACAGGAACATCACTACGCTCTACTGAGAACTAATGATGACACAATATCATGACACTATACATGAAACATTGATACATGAGGATAACACCAGACACCTCACAATGAACAATGCACAAGGGATTATAATATCGCTGTACGTTAATCTGAAATAATAGGTGAGACGACAGGGGAACATTCCCCACCTGGAGACTAAGAGACAAGGCTGTAGAGTATGAACAGACATGTCTAATACATAGCACTATGGTACACACGGTGTTCACACAAACAAGGGAGGACAGTAAGTGAACAGATTTTATCTCAGTAACGCTGATTTATAATTGTTCTCAATGCATATCTCTATTTTATCTCAGTGATGCTTGTTTGAGAGAGAGAGAGGAGGCGGAAGAGACGACTGGAGGGGACTGCAGAAGCCAGAGAACACGGAGGACATGGGCAGACGCAGTGAGAGCAGACAGACATAGCCAGGAGACAGACTACATGGGAGTAGACAGAACTGACCTTTTAATGACCTAGGGCCATTCTAGCCATTATCATCTTTATAAGGCGAGCTCTCTGGAGGAGAATGAGAGAAAGACAGAGAGAAAGACAGAGCGAAAGACAGAGACAAAGAGAGTAAAAGTGAACAGTTTATATGTAGAAAAATATTTTACAAGAAATCAGTGACTAAAGAAAACGATAAAGATAGAATAATATAAATGAATGAGGACAGAGTGAGAGAAAGAGAATATAAGAGAGACCGGAGACTGCTGTAGAATACACGTGTAACAGAACACAGAAGGCAGGAGTGAAGAGGAAATAACATAAGACTACAGGAGGAGACAGGCAATTTCTGAGGAATACATGTATAACAGAACACAGGTGAAGACGTGAGAGGAGGGCGAGACCCAGGGAGCAGTGGCTACCCTCGGGATACCTGAGAAGAGTCGTGGGCCGCCGTGTGTAGACACAGGACGAGGACAGCGAGCAGCGCTGGTAGTGTGGTGTTCATGGTGATGGTCGTCTGTACACTGACCACACAAATGCCGTATACTCCACACACCACACACCTATATCTTATCTTGGGTACACCCCACACGCAGATTACCCCTGGCGAGCAACCTGCCGACCTACTGGGCTTGTGGGTGGGTTTGGGGGAGAGGACGATGACTAATGGACAGTTCACAACATTTTACCTGCGATGTTACCTGTGGGCTCTGTTCTAGCAAGCCGTTGTAAGAAAAGTCTGGTTCATGCAGCGCGCTACAGGCAGCAGTAGCATTTCCTTAAAGAATCAAATAAAACACGAACACAGACGAGCCACTGCTGCCCCCTTAGCAGCCCCCCCCCCCCAAAAAAAAAAATCTTATTTTCGTACTCATCAGAAATAAAATAAGAAAGAGTCCGAGTGGCGAGAGAAGATCCATCCAAAGATGCTGACCTCATTGCTGCAGTCAGAAGTAGGTCTCTCTTACAGACCATCACATGAACTCGTTTTAGTGTGTGATCATGTGACAGCTAACATATTTGACCCCCGCTGTACCTTTGCTTCATTCCGTCATGCAGACAAACATCAGACGATGTTCATACCACAAAAGCACATAACCTGCCAAAGAGAAATGAAAGTCCAGGGTTGCATAGATGAAAGTCCACAGAGAGATAAAAGACATTCAGTGACAATTACACTGTCGATATAAACATGCGTGATGTCATCAGAAGTGAATTAAATTGTGGCAGCGCCCCCTGAGGTGATAAGCTCTCTCGCCTCAAGTCCTGGAGTCTTCTGGTGCTCCAGCTCTCCCGCTGCTAGTCTTCCATTTGTGGAAGGCATCAAGCTACTCTATCACGTGCTCTTCAGAGCTACCTATCTGTCGTCACCACCTACCTGTGTGTAGCCATCATCATTGAGCTGGCTATAAGTAGTCACCTTCACTTTCTCTAACAGCTATCGTCATGTCCGTTAGCTATAGCTGTCTCACGCCGCTGCCCCCTGTCAGCTGTGTTAATAGTATGAGTGCTGCCTGCTCTTTAACTGTCATGACACCCTTCCCCACCATTGGAGAACTGGGTATCTGCTTTGGTAGCTAATGTCTCAACTTTGTTACTCTTGTACTGACTTTGCTAGCTGACCTGTTAGCTACTGTTGTACTAAGTAGTTAGACAGCATTGTACTGAGTAACAAGCTGCTGTTGTAATGTATTAGTTACTGTTGTACTAATTAGCTACTGTTGTAATGTATTAGTTAGCTACTGTTGTAATGCATTAGTTAGCTACTCCTGTAATGTATTAGTTAGCTACTGCTGTAATGTATTAGTTACTGTAGTACTAATTAGCTACTGTTGTAATGCATTAGTTAGCTACTGTTGTAATGCATTAGTTAGCTACTGCTGTAATGTATTAGTTACTGTAGTACTAATTAGTTACTGCTGTAATGGGTGTTGTACTAATTAGTTACTGTTGTAATGTATTAGTTAGCTACTCCTGTAATGTATTAGTTAGCTACTGCTGTAATGTATTAGTTACTGTTGTAATGTATAAGTTAGCTCCTGTTGTACTAATTAGTTACTGTTGTAATGTATTAGGTATTGTTGTAATGTATTAGCTACTGCTGTAATGTATTAGTTACTGTTGTACTAATTAGCTATTGTTGTAATGCATTAGTTAGCTACTGCTGTAATGTATTAGTTAATGTTGTCATGTATTAGTTAGCTACTGTTGTAATGTATCAATTAGCTACCTCTGTAAAATAGTAGCTACCTCTGTAATGTAGTAGCTACCTCTGTACTATATTGGCTACCTCTGTACTATATTAGCTACCTCTGTAATATCTTAGCTACCGCTGTACTATATTAGCTACCTCTGTAATATCTTAGCTACCTCTGTACTATATTAGCTAATATTTCTCGGCCTTCAGACACTATCCGTGGGCAGCTTTGATCTTACTTGTGTGTGGGCCCAGCGCCATCTGTGATGTGGGCCAGCTGACGTCACTAAGTGCCAGCCATTGAAGTCTGAGATTTTAATAAGAACAAAGGCTGGTGGCTACCATGGCTGTAGCATGGCCCGATAGGCAATAACAGCTGGCGGCGGGCGATCTGTTGACAGAGACTTAGACAGGCTCACCTCACGTGCTCGTCACTACAACCTTCTGACTGAGTCTCTGGCAATATTACACCAGTCACACAGAGAGAGAGAAGATAGAGAGAGTAGAGAAGGTAGAGAAAGAGTTCAGAGAGACTGAGTCTGGCAATATTACACCAGTCACAGAGAGAGAGAGAGAAGATAGAGAGAGTAGAGAAGGTAGAGAAAGAGTTCAGAGAGAGGACTGACTGAGTCTGGCAATATTACACCAGTCACACACAGAGAGAGAGAGAAGATAGAGAAAGTAGTTTTTGACAGATTGACAGTTTTTGTTTTTCTACTCGAGACCTCACTCTACTGCATGTCGTCAGGGGGAGTTCAGGCGGTGAACGTCTGTAAACTGAACTGCTGTGAACTGAACTGCTGTGAGCTGAACTACTGTAAACTAAACTGCTGTGAGCTGAACTACTGTGAACTGAACTACTGTGAACTGAACTACTGTGAACTGAACTGCTGTGAACTGAACTGCTGTGAAC
Source organism: Pomacea canaliculata (assembly GCF_003073045.1). Lineage (NCBI taxonomy): Eukaryota > Metazoa > Mollusca > Gastropoda > Architaenioglossa > Ampullariidae > Pomacea > Pomacea canaliculata. The sequence goes on along the minus strand of NC_037597.1, from coordinate 28,658,544 downwards.
TGAACTACTGTGAACTGAACTGCTGTAAACTGAACTACTGTAAACTGAACTGCTGTGAACAACTTGCTGCTAGCTGCTCAAACCACGTGGCACCCACCACCGAGACTTTCAGTTTTTCTCAGCCATGCTGTGGCTGGCAATGTCTCCCTGTATCATTCCTTTCCGACTTATCTCACAAGTTTGCTCAAATATTGATTTCTAACGTTCATCCGTTCACTATTTGTTGGAAATGCAATGGATGTCAGGCTGCTCCAATCATTACATAAGAAATCTGGATGCAGCCGAATCTAAAGGTCATTCGGTGCAGTTATCTTTGCCAGACAAACGATAAACCTCCAGGGAAAGGGTTAACCTCCAGGGTTAAGGTTAGCCTCCAGGGAAAAAGAAGAAAAGCAGAAGAAATGATCACGACAACAGAGCGACTCATCTACAGCAACAACAGCAACAACAACTCTACTAGTCGTAAACACAGTCACACCTACAACAACTACTCCGGTAGTCTTAGTGTCACCTACCTTTACAGACGTGTAGAGGTGGACTCTGTCTGTCTGTGTGTCTGTCTGTGTGTCTGTCTGTGACCACAGACGTGTAGAGGTGCACTCTGTCTGTGTGTCTGTCTGTGTGTCTGTCTGTGACCACAGAAGTGTACAGGTGGACTCTGTCTGTGTGTCTGTCTGTGTGCCCAGACCAACACCTCGCCTCTTGTTAAGCTCCCCACTGTTAGTGTCGAGTGGCAGAGATGACAAAACACGATGACACCTCTCGCCATAGACTACACTGTCTGGCAGCAAAGATGGCGACAAAATATTACAAGACAATATTTACAGCAGCCCGAAGTAACAGAAATCTGATATCAAATATCATACGAGACATTAATCTCTGTAGTCTAGAGAAATGAAGGAGTTGACAAGTCATAAGGTGAGATGGTAATGAAACCTCCACACAAAAAACATTATGATGTGAATAATGACAAAGCAGTATGATGTGAATAATGACAAAGCAGTATGATGTGAATAATGACAAAGCAGTATGATGTGAATAATGACAAAGCAGTATGATGTGAATAATGACAAAGCAGTATGATGTGAATAATGACAAAGCAGTATGATGTGAACAATGACAAAGCAGTATGATGTGAATAATGACAAAGCAGTATGATGTGAAAGAGTAACCTGCAGTCCACACTAAACATTTTCAATGTCAGAATGTGATTGCTGTAGTCTTAGGAAACTTGTCTTGACAAAACACTCTCAGATGAAATTTCTGCTAATAGGAAAACCATCCAGCTGACCACAGGAGACATCTTGTCTTGACAAAGTTCTCTAGTGTCAGAGTGACAGTAACCTGTCATGGTTTCTACACGCACAGATTCACCCTGGCTGTCTGCTTCCACGGCATCATTCAAGTCTTCACTCATACTCATTGCCTTTAGTACAGCCTCGCTTTCCTTCCAACGATGTCATTACAGTGTCAGAAATGGTGTCATCACAATGTCGGCAAATAGTGTCATTACAGTGTCAGAAATAGTGTCATTACAGTGTTAGAAATGGTGTCATTACAGTATTAGAAATGGTGTCTTACAATGTCGGCAACTAGTGTCATTACAGTGTTAGAAATGATGTCATTACAGTGTCAGAAATAGTGTCATTACAATGTCGGCAAATAGTGTCATTACAGTGTTAGAAATGGTGTCATTACAATGTCGGCAAACGGTGTGATTACATTGCAAAGTGTTAAGCTGCAGTCAAACTCCGCTTGTCTTTGTAGTAGCTAAAGTCTGGTGGTCACTTAGCTACTGATGGTGTGTGATGTATATCTAGTAGCTACAGGCCATAGCGTGTGCGATGTGCAATGTATCTCTAGCAGCGAGAAGTCCTGGTGTTTGTGATGTATTTCTAGAAGTCCTGGTGTTTGTGATGTATTTCTAGAAGTCCTGGTGTTTGTGATGTATTTCTAGCAGCGAGAAGTCCTGGTGTTTGTGATGTATTTTTAGATGTATTGGTGTTTGTGATGTATTTCTAGCAGCGAGAAGTCCTGGTGTTTGTGATGTATTTCTAGATGTATTGGTGTTTGTGATGTATTTCTAGCAGCGAGAAGTCCTGGTGTTTGTGATGTATTTTTAGATGTATTGGTGTTTGTGATGTATTTCTAGCAGCGAGAAGTCCTGGTGTTTGTGATGTATTTTTAGAAGTCCTGGTGTTTGTGATGTATTTCTAGATGTATTGGTGTTTGTGATGTATTTCTAGCAGCGAGAAGTCCTGGTGTTTGTGATGTATTTCTAGCAGCGAGAAGTCCTGGTGTTTGTGATGTATTTTTAGATGTATTGGTGTTTGTGATGTATTTCTAGCAGCGAGAAGTCCTGGTGTTTGTGATGTATTTTTAGAAGTCCTGGTGTTTGTGATGTATTTCTAGATGTATTGGTGTTTGTGATGTATTTCTAGCAGCGAGAAGTCCTGGTGTTTGTGATGTATTTCTAGAAGTCCTGGTGTTTGTGATGTATCTCTAGCAGTCCTGGTGTTTGTGATGTATCTCTAGCAGTCCTGGTGTTTGTGATGTATTTCTAGAAGTCCTGGTGTTTGTGATGTATCTCTAGAAGTCCTGGTGTTTGTGATGTATTTCTAGAAGTCCTGGTGTTTGTGATGTATCTCTAGCAGTCCTGGTGTTTGTGATGTATTTGTAGAAGTCCTGGTGTTTGTGATGTATTTCTAGAAGTCCTGGTGTTTGTGATGTATTTGTAGAAGTCCTGGTGTTTGTGATGTATCTCTAGAAGTCTTGGTGTTTGTGATGTATCTGTAGAAGTCCTGGTGTTTGTGATGTATCTGTAGAAGTCCTGGTGTTTGTGATGTATTTGTAGAAGTCCTGGTGTTTGTGATGTATTTCTAGAAGTCCTGGTGTTTGTGATGTATCTCTAGAAGTCCTGGTGTTTGTGATGTATTTGTAGAAGTCCTGGTGTTTGTGATGTATCTCTAGAAGTCCTGGTGTTTGTGATGTATCTGTAGAAGTCCTGGTGTCTGTGATGAGCGGGTCTCGAGGAAAAAGAAGGTTAGCAGCGTGAATTCTCAAGGCCAAATGTGAATTCAAGTCTGTGAACACTTCCCCTGGGAATGTTTGAGACGGAGGATCGATGGAGCTTGATGTAAAGCCCGTTTTCAAATATTTTAAGACTGCGGTTTGCTGGCCCATGTGATTTAGCCATCTCTTTGACTTCTAATCGCAGGCCACGAGGATGTGTGCGCTGAGAGGCCACGTGACGAGGAGACATTGCTAAGAAAACACTCCACTGCTCACTCATGTCTCTTTAAACGGCTCTTGACCGTTCACATTCATTTCACGATAACAGATTTGTGTTTTATGGCAGTTGCCACAAGTATTTGTACTGTTTAGGTGCTGGTGGAGGTCTCCTGACTGTCTGAAATGTCGCTGGCGTGTTGACTGGTGTTAATGTGTGTCCAGTCCGTTGGTGACTATGTTGAAATGTAGGAAAGTAGTGTTTGCTGTTTGCTGTTTGCTTAAGATGTTTGTGTTTTCACCCGAACTCTTTCTGTTTCTCACTCTCTTGGCGCTGGTTGCGGCTGACAGGTTAGACACTTGTTTGTTTTTCCCACATTGCCAAGTCTGCTCGCCACGGTGTGGTGCACGGGAAGTGTATGGACGTCTTTGCTCGCAGTGGACTCAGCTTGTGGACGGTGTGGTGCTAGTGGTCTGGAAGTTATAAATGCTTTGCTTTAGGTATTCTGGAAGTGATAGATGTTTGTCAGCCAACCAAAGACTTACTGATGTCGAAAGTCGAACAATGTGCTCAGAGTTCATCCCAAGAGACCTCCTTCCTATTGATCAGGATTATAAGGCTGCCACGTGTTTGTCGCCATTAGTTTTAGTGTATAAGGCTACCAAGTGTTTGTCGCCATTGATGATGTTTATAAGGCTACCAAGTGTTTGTCGCCATTGATGATGTTTATAAGGCTGCCACGTGTTTGTCAACCCGAGTTGTGGCTGACCTGCCTGTCACTGGTGGTGTTGTCGGACAGCCACACCTGTCCTCGCTCCTCACCTCCCGACATCCTCTGGTCCTGACATCGGCAGACGGCACGGAGCCAGAGGTCTTTCTGTGTTTACAGACAGGTTTGTTTGTTTGTTTTTGTGTTGTTAAGCTGGTGATGCGCCAAACGGAGACAAGAAGCAATCACAAAATAAAAACAAAGACAATTTGTGTCAACGCCGATGTAGAGCAATGAGTTTGATAAGAACACCACAAGCTACACCACCGACCTACCAAGCAAGTTACTCTACTTACCCTCTACTTACTCTCTCACTTCCTGTCTACATCTCTATTTATCACCATTTCTACCTGTCTGTTTATCTAACAACCTTTCCACATATCTATTTATCTAGCATTTCTACATATCTACTTATCTCACCCTTTCTTCATATCTGTTATCGTAAGTGGTGTCAAGGGCTCTAATAACAATAATAATATCTATTTATCCCACAACCTTCTACATATCTAGTTATCTCAGAATCTTCCTGAAGGCAGGGGGTCTATTCTTGACACATGTTCACTAACTAGCTCTAAAGATGTTGAACGTGTATTTTATTTTCATTGCGAGTAACCCTGACTAACCCTGACTAACCCCGACTAACGTGGAGGTTGTGAGTGTTCACAGGCAGTGAGATGTGTGAGTGTTGAGAGACTGAGAGGTCTGCGAGTGTTCCTAGACTGTAAAGACACGTCACATCTGAACTGCCTGTCACGGTCTACGTGACGTGAGTGGCTGGCTGTGCCCAAACAGCGGGAGACAAGCAGCGAGCCCGAGGATTTGACTTTGAAGTTGACATCAAAGATAATGCAACATACAGGCCGGCCACTGACCCATGGATGATGACTGGTCACACTCAGCGGCAGCAGCCGCGTCTTCAGGTTGAGTGGGTTGAGAGGTCGAGACCTGATCCACACAGACCAACCTTGGTGTCAGGAGGGAGGAGTGTGGGTGGGTGGGGAGATGAAGAGGCCGTCAATTGGAGCAATTGAAGCTTAGTGATGGAAGCGGATGTGTCAGACGCACGGGTGGCCAGACACGTCGGAAAGAAGCTGGAGGATGAAAGCGGCGAGGGTTGTCTGATCCTGCGCGCACATCGTTTGGCACACGCCCACGCCGCGTCCTTCACCTCCAGCGACCTCCCGCACGGCGGGCAGGTGGGCGGCGGGCAGGTGGCGGGCAGGTGGCGGTGGGGAAGAAACAAACGGAAAGTTGCTGCCTCATGCTACTCGATCATAACTGATGACGTCAACGTCACGTGGTAGCTACGGATGTGTCTATGACGCTAGCAACATGTTTATGACGTCACAAGGTAGCTAGGAACATGACTGTGACGCTAGCAACATGTTTGTGACGTCACAAGGTAGCTAGGAACATGACTGTGACGCTAGCAACATGTTTGTGTTGACTCGTGGTAGCTCTTGTTTCAAACGTCATCCGGTCTGTCAATAAACATTTGTGTGCCATGAATAAACATCTGTTGATACGTCACTGCACAGCTCAGATTACTTATAGACACTTGTTCACGTGGTAATGTCTGTCTCGGCTTGAATATTAGGACACTTACGTTGTCTATAAATAGCTGAAAGGCCAGCTAGTCACAAGTACTTTGTGTTGACCGCCTACATCACGTGACACAAACGGTATGAACTGACTGGTGCATCTGGAATTTCAGAATACAGTATTCCATAGAATACAGGATTACACTGACAGTACAGCACTACACTAATTATACACTACTAGACTTACTATACAGCACTACACTAACAATACACTACTACACTAACTATACAGCACTACACTAACTATACACTACTACACTAACTATACAGCACTACACTAACTATACACTACTACACTAACAATACAGCACTAAACTAACTATACAGCACTACACTAACTATACACTACTACACTAACAATACAGCACTACACTAACTATACACTACTAGACTTACTATACAGTACTAAACTAACAATACAGCACTACACTAACTATACAGAACTACACTAACTATACAGCACTACACTAACAATACAGCACTACACTAACTATACACTAACTATACAGCACTACTCTGACACTACAGCACGTCATTGGCTAACAGAACAGCAGGCGCACAGTTCACAGACAGTTCACAGCGAACTAGGAACGAACAGATTCACAGCTTTCACATAAAGTTCACCGCACATTGGCGACAAAGCAGACGGGCAAGTGTGACAGAAAGTTGACATGACATTAGTGACACGCAGGTAGAGGTGGCGACATGACAAGGACAGACAACACGGAAGGCGGCAAAGACTGAAGCCAGCCAATCAGCAAGTGAAGCAAGTCTGTGCTCATTTCTGTCAGACTTCATCTCTTTATTGTGGAAGTTGCCTGCAGCCAGGATCGAACACACAGCATCCAAGTTACGTGTCCGGCGATAGGCAATGCGCTCTACTGACAGTGTGTGCGTTTGTGAGTACGCGTGCGTGCCTGCGTTGTTGTCAGTGTGTAGGTGTGTTAGCCGTGAGACTCACGTGTCGTGTCCCAAGTGACCGCCACCCCATAATAAGCTGTTCTTATAATATTACAGTCCATGCCGAGCTCCCTGTGGGTGCACGCTTGTACCCGGATGACGTCACTAAGAGACAGACACGCCCTCCATCACATCCAGCGGTTAATGGAGTCGGCCTTGGAGGGGCGGTGGATGTTGGTATATGTCGATGAGGTATCGGGGCGGGGCGACTTCCATGCATCATTGTCAGACGGGTAAAAGGTCGCCTCGTCGTCTTCGCTGAACACAGAAACAGGGCTCGAGCCGCGCCACGACGACGGCGGAGAGGGTCTGCACAGGGAGACAACTCTTGATACAAAACACATTCTAGACGCAAAAGTATGTCACCATGGAAACACAACGCATTGACACAAAATACATCTTGAGAGAGAGAGAGAGTACTTCTTGACACCAAGTACTTCCACAGATACACTATGTTGACACTAAGTACGTGATGCCAAGTACGTCTAGTTACGTCACGTCATGACGTGAAGTTTGTCAGAGGCTTTTGTCTGCTCAGTGATCACTCTAGTGACACCAGCACAACAACGGTCACTTTAATAAACAACACAAGTGACAAGGCATCTCATAGTCATCTGCAACACAGCGGACCTCATACCACTGTACCCACCCACATACCCTGTCTTACTAAAGTAGACCAGGTGTCAGTGCCAAGTAGAATATAGTAGACCAGGTGTCAGTGGCAAGTAGAATATAGTAGACCAGATGTCACCGTATCAACATCTAAAATTACAATATTTTCAGACAGACAGCGAGGGGGGGGGGGAAGCTCACTTGTTTGTGAAGGTTGGTCTCGGTGAGGCTGACACACGGGGTTCAAGTCCCGCGCTGGCCGGCTTGAGTAGATGATACAGGCCGAGGCCCGCGACCCCCACAACGAGCGGGGTCAAGACCCCCACAGCAGCGGCCAGACCCTCCAGCTTGGTCAGGACCTGGGGCTCGTCATCATCGTCCACGTCTTGGCACGAACACGTCTTTCCGCACGATTGTAGTGACGTCACCTGGACAGGGCTCGTGCATGTCCATGAATACGTCACAGTAATAGCGTCACAGAGCTTACCAACAGTCTCGTGCAAGTTGAGCAGTGTGCGTGTTCGTGAATACATTACTGAAACTACCAGTAACTGGTATTGATACAGGTGACAGAATTACCAACAGTCTCCTACGTGTTCACGTGACCGTCAGTTACCGACAGACTCCTACCTTCATTACTGAGTCACGTCACGAGCACGTCATCACACTAAACCTCACTAAACTAAGTCTCAACTTGGGACAGACGTGAGAACCTTCTCTCACACGAACATTTCTGTCGTCGTCTGGTATTGTCTTCATTGTCTGTGTGTCATTGTCCGTGTGTCATTGTCAGTGTGTCATTGTCAGTTTGTCATTCAATTCAATTCAATTCAACTTTATTATCTCACTAGGAGAAATTACAAGACGTGGTAAAACAACTGGCTGATAATAAAACTTATAATAAAAACTTAATAACAACTTAATTCCACTCAAACTATCATCTCACACAAACACCTACAGTCCATGTAAATACCCGACTAAATAAGAAACAACACTAAAACTATATTCACAAAACCACACACCCACACCCTCACACTCACAAATACTTACAACACTTGTTCAGTAAGACAACAGACTGGTGTATAAAACTATTCCTAGAACGGGCAGTGGACGCTCTTGGAATATTATAACGTTTCTTGGACGAAAGAAGGTTATAATACTAATTCATTGTCAAATACATGTCATTGTCTGTGTGTCACTGTCTGTGTGTCATTGTGTGTCACTGTCATTGTGTGTCACTGTCATTGTGTCACTGTCTGTGTGTCATTGTGTGTCATTGTCAGTGTGTCATTGTCAGTGTGTCATTGACACTAACATCATCTTACATCTTGTAATGTTGTTTCATATTATCTGATGTCGTCTGAGGTTGAAGTCTGCTACAGGTCAATGAATACGTCACATTGCTACACGTGTCCTGTCCTTGATACGTCACTGAGATCGAGTGTAGCCGAGAGAACAAAGCGTGTGGCTGCTGACAGCTGCTGCCATCTCGCAGAACTTCAAAGAGCGATAACTCACCCCAACAGAAGCCGCACAGACGACAAGCGCCAGCAGCGCCAGCAGCGCCACCCTCTCCATAAGCACGTTTACATCAGCAGCTACACACCTGTGTCGAGATTACTGTGGGATAAGCTGGCGATATCGTGTCAGGTGTATATATATTGAGAGACAGGTGTTTCAGACGTCCTCCAGGAGTGGACTACAGAGTGGGTGGAGTCTCCAGTCTCTAGGGAGACAGGCCACGCCCCCTGACTCCTTCGTTAGTCTACACCGTGTGACGTCATGGGGACACCGCTCCTTGTGTACGAAGCAGCTTACCCAACTTACCTGTGTACATAGCCACCGCTACCTCACCTGATCCTCCAAGCCGACACTGAGATAAGGGGAAGGTGGGGCTGTGTCCCCTACTTCATCCCCCGCAGCGGAACATTTTGATTTCTTAATAATGCTGAGTACTAATTGCAGCTACCTAGGGCGTTATCTCCCTTGTGGACAATCAGTTTGACATTCCTGTGTTGCCTCCAGGTGTACAAGGTATTACATGACAGTTATTGGCCACGTCACCTGTCGGTACTTTTGGTTTTGTGCCAGAAACAATGTCTCCTGCCATCCAGTTAAATATTGTCACTCGCAGTGCCGGCGATGTTGACTAGTACGACATTATTGACAGTTCACTAGACGTCAAGTGAACGTTATTGACAGTTCACTGAGCATAGAGTGAACACTGCTGACGGTTAACTAGAAGACAAAGCGGAAAGTATGACAGGTATTATAACATCAAGTGAACGGGGATAGTTCATTGTAACATCAAGTGAACAGAGGATAGTTCACTATAACATCAAGTGAACAGCACTGACCGTTCACTAGAGCGCCAGGTCCACATTGTCCGTTGTCTACTGTGAGCGGGCTGACAAGATGAACATGTTTTGTCCACTCAGCGCTCCCTCTATTCCTCACGTGCTGCCCCTGGCGGTCACAGACCCAGCCTCGTGACGACACAGTAATGCTTGTGACCCCAGGATCAGCATCCAGGTCAAGGTGTTTGAGGTTTCACGAAGACCAACAAGCGCCCAGGAAGGACCCTACTGTAAGCAACTGTGAGCAACGGCAGCCCGAGATATTCTGTAGGTAGGGAGGTGAGGGAGGGAATGTGGAGGTGGCGGGAGGAGCTCCTACAAACAAGTCAACACTACTCGATAACTCACAGATGACGGAGGTAGTCTTTGACCATTGTACGAGAGATTCCATTTTTCTTTCTTCTTCTTCAGAGAGTAGTGCCATTACAGTGCCACAATATGGAGCATTACAGACATTACAGTGCCACAATATTGAGCGTTACAGACATTACAGGGCCACAATATTGAGCGTTACAGACATTACAGGGCCACAATATGGAGCATTACAGACATTACAGTGCCACAATATTGAGCGTTACAGACATTACAGGGCCACAATATTGAGCGTTACAGACATTACAGGGCCACAATATGGAGCATTACAGACATTACAGTGCCACACTATGGAGCGTTACAGACATTACAGGGCCACAATATTGATGTACATCACATGACCATCCTGTGGTCACAGGTCACAGGTCACAGGTCACAGGTCTGCACACGCATCGACTTTTGTGCCAGCAAAATCCTGACAGCACAGCCCGGACAGTCTGTAGTGGATGCCACATGCCAGGCTGTGGAGACAAGGTCCATAGGTCAACGACCAGGTGAGTAGCAAGGTAACCAACAGCCTCAAGTCAACCACCATGACACATGACACATCTTTATTTACCAGGGCAACAGACCAAGTAAAAGTTCTATTTTTATATCTAGCCCTCGGTGTCAGTACACGTGACACTACAGTAATGCAAGGCGGTGAACTCCTAGAGACACTGTGGTGTGTACAAACATGGCGCTTGATGTCTGAGTGGACAGGTGTTCTCTGTACATAGTACATAGTACAGGTGTTCTTTGTACATAGTACACTATGACAGTGTGACTGAGCCAAGGGCCTGACAAGCAGGCTACAGCAACTACCTGTCGGCTAATGAGCCTGTCCACACACACAGACACACAGACACACACAGACACACATAGACACACACATAGACACACACAGACACACTACTTAACTTGCATGTGTAGGCTACATTGACAACACCCCCATGTACATGAAAGTATCCATGGTTACAGAGAGCAGGAAGCAGTGTCTGCTGTGTGTGTACATGACAGCTACTGGCAGCTCCTGTCCCTCAGCTCCATACTTTGCTACGGACATCAGTATCATCATATGATGATAGTGTAGATGAGCTTCCATCCTTTGAGCAGTAGGTGTTGGGAAGAGTTTGTTGTTCTTAGAGCAACCTCATACTAGGGGCAGCTGAGCGGAATGTTTGTCATCTTCTGTGACATTAGTTTCTTCACAAACTGGACAGCTTGAGTAGCTGCTAGAGGTGATGATATTTGTGTGTTGTCAGTGTGTAGATGATATTTGTGTGTAGTCAGTGTGTAGATGATATTTGTGTGTAGTCAGTGTGTAGATGATATTTGTGTGTAGTCAGTGTGTAGATGATATTTGTGTGTAGTCAGTGTGTAGATGATATGATATTTGTGTGTTGTCAGTGTGACAATGATACAATGTAACAATTGTTACATCACACATACCTGGTGAACTTTGACCTTGTCTGGCAGCTCACCATCAGGTCTGTAAAAAACAAATCTTTAACTCAACTCAATAAAGACTATCTTAAACCCAGACGACAACAAGGACATCTTTATTTCTCAAACCAATTAGAGGACATTTATATCCACAGCATTGGACCACGAAGAAACTTTTTATTGTTGACTGGCTCCAGATGAGACGGTCTGACAGTCGAGATGACTAGGCAAATGCTGTTGTACCTCGTCTCAAAGGGCAATAGGGTCCTAGCAACATTTGTTTGGAGCCAAGTCACGTGAGTACCACTCGACCGGAGTCTGGTATCTGCTCCATCCCGTGCACCAGCTTCTGAAAATTGATGTGTGACTGAAAATAGAGATCTTCACGAGGTCTTACCACCTTACTTATTCAACCTTCCCAACTACACTCTGGCTTTGAGGTAAGCTGCAGTGTGATTACTTGAAGACCACCCGGTGACTAGTGCACTGGCACCCGTCCTGCTACAAGACAGAAGCTTTCAACTACCCGGGTGGCAGTTTCATTGCCTGACAGAGACTTTGGAATTAGACACAGGGGGTATCGAACCCTACTGTGAGCACCTATAACACTTAGGTGTAAAGTACAGGTGTAAAGTACAGGTGTTGCACGTAAACATGCATACAAACGTGTGTTTCTTCAGCTTCTCCACTTTCTACATCAGTTTTCTCTTTTTCTTTCTCTCCCAGCTGCCCTCTTCCTCGCTCAACATTCCCGATTAAAACATTTTCCCCTTTTTAATGCATAAACTATTGAGGCCCAGGCAACCGATTCAATCTCGAGGGACGCAAGCCAAACAGTATTTCTTTAATCTGGTGAAATGTGTTATGCCATAAAACTCAAACCGTATCTTTTCTGCTCCCGCTGTGCGCAGGGAGGAAATTAACTAATGGAACAGCGCTCTTGCCGTATCCTCGTCGTGCGCCCTGCCTCCCGCCTCTCCCTCCCCCCTACCAGCCAGCATCCCCCCCCCACAGCCCCTCCATGGGCGCGTGTCTGCACTCTCTCCCAGCAGACAAAAAGCTTTAATTTAAATCCATAACAGGCCATGCGGCTGTCGGCAAAGAGCATGCATTTGCTGCAAGATGTCGTAATATTCGATAAACAGCCCCATAATGCCCTTCGCTCTGCTACAAAAGAATTGAATAATGGGAGGAAAATGTCTCATTCATCAGGTTATAAGAAACCAGCCATTTTTTTTTCCTCTTTTATTTTTGTTTTAGCTCTGGACATAGTAACGAGTCCAGGAGGGAAATGACTGAAGGACGAGAGTGCTTGGATGAAAGAAAAAAGTTTGGATTGCGTCTGAGGCCCGCGATTTCAATATGGGAGCCGCGACATGGCGGCCTTTAATCAGCGGCGGGCTCTGTCAGGCGGTCTTGCAACCAAGGCTTCACCATCGTAAAATGCCCTAGTAGCCTCGGATGTCAAAGCCATTTAGCTTAGCTTTTTGTTTTTGTTTTTGTTTTTGCACTCGTCACAGGAAGACGGTCGGTGCGTCAGCACACAACGCCAGGCCTGACGGTTTTTGTCACAAGCGTCAGCACTTGAGGCGCCAACACAGCTTCGCACAAAAACACCGACGCCAGGGGCCACAGACTGCAGCGACACAGGCACACCACTCATGTGGACACCACTCACCCACCCACACATCCCCACACACTCCCACACACATACACCCACACATCCCAACACACCCCCACCATCCCCACCCCCACACACCCCACACATACACCCACACACCCCCATCCCACACATCCCCACCCCACACACCCCACACACAACCCCTACACACCGCACCCCACAATCTCACCCCCACACGCCCCCACACATACACCCACGCCACACATCCCCACCCCACCCCACACACTCCACCCCCACAATCTCACACCCACACATCTCCACCCCGTGACGTGTGGTATTATGTTTGTGTGGTGACGTGTGGATATTATGTGTGTGTGGTGACGTGTAGAAAAAGACAGTCGACTAATGAACTGCGGTTGAGGAAGGTCTCATGTACAGAACGCCCAACAAGTTGGACGTTACTCGCCGTTACTTTCATCGTACTTTTTCATTTCTTTATTAATTTCGGTAACATAACATCGGAGTGATGGAAAATAGAAAGAGGGTCCGGACACTTGGCTCTTTGCGAGATTAGAGACTTCAAGGGGTGGAGCTCGCTGGCGACATGTAAAAAATATCCTCCCTCCTCCTAGTTTGGTCATGTCTTCCCCCAAAAACACGGCAAAAATATTATTGGGTTATTACTTGGATATCCTGTGAGTATTAGTGGGGAGTACGTACACACACGATCCTGTGAGTATTAGTGGGGAGTACGTACACACACGATCCTGTGAGTATTAGTGGGGAGTACGTACACACACGATCCTGTGAGTATTAGTGGGGAGTACGTACACACACGATCCTCTCAATGGCAGGTGTCGGTGGTATGAAAAGTGAAACATCAGACCAGAGGTCACGCCGTGAACTGACGGTCCCAGGATGACGTCAGACCAGAGGTCACGCCGTGAACTGACGGTGCCAAGATGTGAAGGCATATAGCAGGTATTGTATGCAGACCACGGCAAGTAGCAGCTGCTGACCACGTGTTAAAATGTTAAAGTTTAAGCTTCATCGATTTTAGTAATGTGTACGTGGATGAAACTAGTTTAGAAAAACCAACAACGCGCCTTGGTGACGATGACGTCACGTCTGTCCTAATCTGAGGAAAGATGTTTACCTCTGACGTCATTAGAACCGTGCTGCACAAAGTCTACAGCACTGAAAGTCTGTAGTGGGGCTGACCCCACACCGTGTACTAACATGTCTGTCTGTCAGTGCTGACCCCACACCGTGTACTAACAGGTCTGTCTGTCAGTGCTGACCCCACACCGTGTACTAACATGTCTGCAGTCTCTAATGTCTACTGTCTCTAATGAGTGTTTTAAGTGTGATGAACTCTGGTAGTGCATATGAAGTTTGCAGGATGACGTCAAGAGAGCGAAACAAGGTGACGTCACAAGAGCGACACGAGGTGTCAGAGGAGCGGCTGGATGACGCAATCAAGCGGTAGCGAGGCTGGCAACCATCCATCGCGCCATCCACCAAGCTGCTGACGTAACCAATCTTGCACAAAGACACTACGTGCTGGGGACGTTGAGGACGTTGCCACAACCAATCGTCAAAAGGCTTCTGTTTGTGATGTGAACTTGCTGACGTTCCTGTCGCCAAGTCTTCTATTCTCGTCACCTTATTTCACTCGCCTCGTTTTTTCCGACAAATCTCAAAATAGAGATGCGAGATGTAAGGAGGATCTTAGTCTCAGTTTTTTTTCTTCTCAACAACTTCCGGCAGAAGACAGGGCCGGGCGAAATGAGACTTCCTGCAGCAGAAGCCATTCGACTTCCCTTCTTGTGGCTGCAACTGTTTTTACCACGTGACGTCCATCAAGCAAAGTAACCCTTCAAGTCGCTACACAAGGTGAAGAGCTTTGTTTACTTCACCTTGCTGTCATGTCGTGTCATGTCACGTAATGTCATGTCATGTCATGTCCGTGTTAGCTGACACTTCGGACCTCGCCTTCCTTTATAACTAGTCTTAGTGTCTCACGGCGTGAGTGACTGTATGTTGTTAGTGACCGTATGTGGTGAGTGAGTGACTACCTGTTGTGAGTGAGTACTCTATGTTGTGAGTGTCTGACCGTGTGAGTGACCACATGCTGTGACTGTATGTTGTTAGTGACGTATGTGGTGAGTCCTCTATGTGGTGAGTGAGTGACTGATCACAAAACCTTGTTTGACAACGAGACCAGTGACGTTAAGGTTCGATTTGCAGATGACTTGACATCCGTTGACTTCTCTCTGTCATTGATGTTATCAGTTTCGACTTCACAGTGACTTCACGTGCTTCAAAAATACTTTGTGTGCATCAACCTGTGACTTGACCTTTAACCTGACAGTGACTTGACACTAACTTGATCTCCTTTCCCCCAACAACTTCTGTCACTATGACAATGTGACAATGTGATGTGACGTAACGCTGTACGCGGCGTGCAATGTCAGGCAACTTTCTGGTAGTACGTCACGTTTTTCTTGTACTGAGGCTCCTGGTGTCGTGAAGAGCGTTACATCACGGACGTGTGTAGGTGGACGGCTGTCTGTCTGCCGAGACCAACGCTAAGCCGCTTGCCCAATTCTGCACTGTTAGTCTCGGCGAGCCTACACAGAGAATGTGACTAAACCGGAAGCTTGGTCGTCTCATTCCTCGTGTTAGCAGCTAACAGCAAAGAAAATCGTCTGCCAGCCGCCAGTCCTACAGGTTAGTGTGACGTGGTGTCCGCGGTCACTTTGTGTGTCACGCAGCCATTGGCCACCTTCTCCTCCACAAGTCGGTCACGTCATGTCCGCCTGACTGACCTCCTGTGCACTGCAATCATTTGTTTCTACACATACACTACTATAAAGTCTACACGTACACTACTGTAAAGTCTACTAAACTGTCTACAGATACACTACTAGGATATCTACTACGATGTCTACTGGTACACTACTGTAATGTCTACTGATACACTACCATAATGTCTACTAAACTGGCTACTGGTACACTACTGCAATGTCTACTAAACTGTCTACAGATACACTACTGTAATGTCTACAGATACACTACTGTAATGTCTACACATACACTACCATAATGTCTACTAAACTGGCTACACATACACTACTGCAATGTCTACTGGTACACAAGACAAGACAAGTCTATTATTAATCCACAGCGGAAATACATTTGTCAACACTACTGCAATGTCTACTAAACTGTCTACACGTACACTACTGTAATGTCTACTGATACACTACCATAATGTCTACTAAACTGGCTACTGGTACACTACTGCAATGTCTACTAAACTGTCTACAGATACACTACTGTAATGTCTACAGATACACTACTGTAATGTCTACACATACACTACCATAATGTCTACTAAACTGGCTACACATACACTACTGCAATGTCTACTGGTACACAAGACAAGACAAGTCTATTATTAATCCACAGCGGAAATACATTTGTCAACACTACTGCAATGTCTACTAAACTGTCTACACGTACACTACTGTAATGTCTACACATACACTTCTGTAATGTCTACTACTGTACACTGCTGTAATCTACTAAACTGGCTACACATACACTACTGTAATGTCTACACATACACTACTAAATGTCTACTAAACTGGCTACACGTACACTACTGTAATGTATACTAAACTGGCTACACGTACACTACTGTAATGTCTACACATACACTACTGTAATGTCTACTGGTACACTGCTGTAATGTCTACTAAACTGGCTACACGTACACTACTGCAATGTCTACTGGTACACTACTGTAATGTCTACTGGTACACTGCTGTAATGTCTACTAAACTGGCTACACGTACACTACTGTAATGTCTACACATACACTACTAAAATGTCTACTAAACTGGCTACACGTACACTACTGTAATGTCTACACATACACTACTGTAATGTCTACTGGTACACTGCTGTAATGTCTACTAAACTGGCTACACGTACACTACTGCAATGTCTACTGGTACACTACTGTAATGTCTACTGGTACACTGCTGTAATGTCTACTAAACTGGCTACACACACTGTTACACTACTGTAAACTGGCTACACGTACACTACTGTAATGTCTACTAAACTGGCTACACATACACTACTGCAATGTCTACTGGTACACTACTGTAATGTCTACTAAACTGGCTACACGTAATGTCTACTGTAATGTCTACTAAACTGGCTACACGTACACTACTGCAATGTCTACTGGTACACTACTGTAATGTCTACACATACACTACTGTAACGTCTACTAAACTGGCTACACGTACACTACTGTAATGTCTACTAAACTGGCTACACATACACTACTGTAATGTCTACTGGTACACTACTGTAATGTCTACACATACAATACTGTAATGTCTACACATACACTACTGTAATGTCTACTAAACTGGCTACACGTACACTACTGTAATGTCTACTAAACTGGCTACACATACACTACTGCAATGTCTACTGGTACACTACTGTAATGTCTACTAAACTGGCTACACATACACTACTGCAATGTCTACTGGTACACTACTGTAATGTCTACTAAACTGGCTACACGTACACTACTGTAATGTCTACACATACACTACTGTAATGTCTACTAAACTGGCTACACGTACACTACTGTAATGTCTACTAAACTGGCTACACATACACTACTGTAATGTCTACTGGTACACTACTGTAATGTCTACACATACACTACTGTAATGGCTACACATACACTACTAAAATGTCTACTAAACTGGCTACACATACACTACTGTAATGTCTACTAAACTGGCTACACGTACACTACTGCAATGTCTACTGGTACACTACTGTAATGTCTACACATACACTACTGTAATGTCTACTAAACTGGCTACACGTACACTACTGTAATGTCTACTAAACTGGCTACACATACACTACTGTAATGTCTACTGGTACACTACTGTAATGTCTACACATACACTACTGTAATGGCTACACATACACTACTAAAATGTCTACTAAACTGGCTACACATACACTACTGTAATGTCTACTAAACTGGCTACACATACACTACTGCAATGTCTACTGGTAATGTCTACTAAACTGGCTACACATACACTACTGCAATGTCTACTAAACTGGACACTACTGTAATGTCTACTAAACTGGCTACACGTACACTACTGCAATGTCTACTGGTACACTACTGTAATGTCTACTAAACTGGCTACACGTAATGTCTACTGTAATGTCTACTAAACTGGCTACACGTACACTACTGCAATGTCTACTGGTACACTACTGTAATGTCTACACATACACTACTGTAATGTCTACTAAACTGGCTACACGTACACTACTGTAATGTCTACTGGTACACTACTGTAATGTCTACACATACACTACTGTAATGTCTACTAAACTGGCTACACGTACACTACTGCAATGTCTACTGGTACACTACTGTAATGTCTACACATACACTACTCTAATGTCTACTAAACTGGCTACACGTACACTACTGTAATGTCTACTAAACTGGCTACACATACACTACTGTAATGTCTACTAAACTGGCTACACGTACACTACTGTAATGTCTACTAAACTGGCTACACGTACACTACTGTAATGTCTACTAAACTGGCTACACATACACTACTGTAATGTCTACTGGTACACTACTATAATGTCTACTAAACTGGCTACACGTACACTACTGTAATTTCTACACATACACTACTGTAATCTCTACTAAACTGGCTACACATACACTACTACAATGTCTACTGATATATTATTCAACTGTTTACTGTTTACTGATAGCTACTCTGTTGTCTACAAAAATACAGTGATACCTCGGTTCTCGAACATAATTCGTTCCGGGAGGACGGTCGAGAACCAAATTGTTCGAGAACCGAAGCAATGAAACCCAAAGGAAATAATGGAAACTGGATTAATTCGTTCCAAGCCCCAGAAAATGCCTATTTACTGGCCTAATTTGTATATAATATGTAGAAAAACATGAGTCTCAACAAGAAATAAGAAATAAAAGTGTATTTATTAAAACAAACAAAAAAAAATACATAAAATGTACTGTACAGTAAATTGTGTTTCATTTACTGTACCTGTACCAAACTTTATGGCAGGAGGGAATGAATGTGGAGGGAGGAGGGAAGGGGGATGGTTATTGTTTTGAAGGGGAGTCCTCTTCAAGTAAAAACAGAGGGTAACTGCTCTTCGGGTGTTTCTGTTCTCTGTATCTTTTGCTGAGGAGAATCAGAATCTTGCTCTGCAGTTGCTTGTCTGATTTCTTTACCGAAGAATTTGTCAATTGTTTGCTGTTTTTTTCTCCTCTGCACTCACACTGATGACGCAAGCAAGGCGCGCTGGGCCGAAATGAACGCCATTCGGCTCAACTCGGCTCAACTCGGCTCATCTCGGACGTTCGGATGTTCGAATTCCAAATATTTGTTCGGATTCCAAGACAAAATTTTCTCGAATTTCCTGGTCGAATACCGATTTGGTCGAAAGTCAAGGCGTTCGAGAACCGAGGTATCACTGTATTTTGTCCGGCATTAGGTTGACGTCATTGTTACACAGCTTGTCCCACTTGGCCACTCTCCCTCCCTCGTTCCCACAATGCAAGGCTGGTAGCAGCAAGCTCCCTGCGTCCCTCCTGTTTGCCAGGAGGACACCAGCCACACATCACGTGAAAAACTCAAGTTTACGAACGCAAAAAGTGTTGGAGCTTGACAGTTGAAATTGGAAATGAACCTGGAGGCTGTGACTGCCAGACAAGTGTCGATATGTCAACATGTCAGTGCCAGCCTCCTGACACCAGTCGCAACACTTGGCGGCGCTCACACCTCCTCCTGCCGTCATTTGTCACTGGCGTCGCACACATACATAAACTCTCTCAAACACACAGTCACACACATATATACACTCTCACACACTCTCACACTCACACACTCACACCTCACGGCCTGTGACAGACATGACACGTCCACCTGTCACCAATTATCCAAACAGCGACACTGAGGCTGCCCGCACTCATACAACAAACACAATCCCAAAACAAAGGAAATGGAAGCTACGAACGTAGACATGAACATTGTGTACTGACATTTTGGTAGCTGGACTGACACTGACACAGTAATCAACGATGTGAGGAGGTCTGTCTGTGAGGTGTCATCGCTTGGGGCGATGTGAGGTCTGTCGGTGAGGTGTCATCGCTTGCGGCGATGTGAGGTCTGTCTGTGAGGTGTCATCGCTTGCGGCGATGTGAGGTCTGTCTGTGAGGTGTCATCGCTTGCGGCGATGTGAGGTCTGTCTGTGAGGTGTCATCGCTTGCGGCGATGTGAGGTCTGTCTGTGAGGTGTCATCGCTTGCGGCGATGGTAGGAGGTCCTGCATGGTACGGATTTCAGTTCTGATCGTTTTATTCCACGCAAAGAGTAATATTCCGTTGTTGTCGAAGTTTTATTTGGATTTAGGGTTGTATGTCTTACAGAGTATTTATAGACTGACATTCATGAAGACAGTGGAATTAATCAGTGAGTACTTTCATTGCCTGGCTTTACACAGACAGGCCCTCACCAAAAGGCTATTTTGTGGCCAGTCAGACTCGATTTAAAATAATTTAGGATGAGTGACTCACGAGACCTGAGTGACAATCGTCGCATCCAGTCAACAAGCAAGAGATGGAGGAGCACTCACTGACCTCGAGTGGTGGAGCAGACGACTGCTGGGAGAAATAAATGTGAGGCCATTTCTCTCGCTGCCAGGACCCGTATGCAGGACTTTACTATTATTGTTAAAACTTGTTGTTTCCTTGCATTCTTTGCTCGGCGGACTTTCTTATCGTCTGCATCGTGTCCCGTGAAATCGCTCCTCCGCCTGTAGAGACCTCCACCGACAGCAGCTCCCACCAAGCTGCTATAGCCTCCCCTTGCAGGTCGCCAGTCCGCTGGTCACGTGACGTCTGACGTGACTAAACAGAGCCTCAGCTGTGTGATGTGTGATGTGTGTGATGTGTGAAGTGTGTGCACACGTGTTTGTTGAAGCTGCTGGTGGCTTGACTGCCGGACACACTACCTCCCGTCGTCAGTGCAAACCTCGCTCTTCATTCATCTTCCATCTTGGTCGCCCATGGCAGCGGGTCGGTGGCGACAAGTGCAGGTGTCCCGACAGTCCCCGCCTCAGAACGAGGTCATAGCTGGTAGAGGGCGCTACTGGACAGAACAGTCTCTAATTGTGGCATTAATTGTATTAATTGCAGGCAGTGCACTCCGCTCAGTGACCCGCCGAGTGTCAGACTGACGTGTAGAAACTTGCTTGATGCCGGCTTCAGGGTTGTCAAGAGACACTCGTGTGACTTCGGTGCCATGAACATCTGGTCTTGTAGACTTCAACACATCGGCTTTTGATGTCTACCTGTCATAGACAGCACAGCAACACCTGGTGTACCTCACCCTCAGTGTCATGCCTGTCCCGGGGGCAGAGCAACTAGCCCGGAGGTACTTTGTGTAGGGATACCGGTGACGTTAATGGTTATATTCCAAAACTAAACTAAATATGATTCTCTGAGAAAAACATGTTTAACATGTTTACACATCTCTCAGGCTGTACACAGCTCGTACAACTACAACACAGCCATTTACACAGGTGCACACACTGACGTCAGTGTACAGTCCTGTTGGCACAGTCAGGGCCTCAACAATATTTCTGACTTATTTGTTACTTTGCTGGAGCCAGAAAGAGAGAGAGAAATAACTACTGTCATATGATGCTGTATGTATTATGGGATGGATCGTGTGTGTGTGTGTGACCACTGTCATATCCACACGAACTCTCTTCTCGTCTACGTGCTTGTCACGTACAAACAAAGATAGGGGGACGTAGATAAAGTCGGAACGTGAGGTTTGAATTTCCATCTTCAGGGGCCACACTTGCACTGCCAGTCGCCCTGTGGGCAGCATCAGCATCCTCAGCCCACCAACTCAGTGTAGCTTGATTACAAAACACCTGGACTCCCAGGGAAGGTGGCGAGGGAGGGAGAAGGAAGAGAAGGGGAGAGAATTCAGACAAGGGGCAGCTGTCACAGACCATTGGCCAAGAGAGCGCGTTGGGAAGTGCAAGTCCTGCAGTGCGCATGGCAGGAAGCCTGGCGCTGACTTCAGCAGGAGGGAGAAAGGGAACAGCTCCTTCTTCCTCTGCTTCCTCCTCCGGCACGAGGCTGCGAGGCTAAGCGAGGGCATGCCGGGATCGATGTGGCGGGAGGTGTTGTGATGGGCGGGTATGTTCTTAACCTGACGGGCTGCCCGCCGACCGCCGCTCAAGTGCTCGCCCATCGATTGCTGCCCCTAATTTCGGGGCTCAAGGGCTTCCGGGGCGGCGCACGTTAAGGCCTTGCGAGTGGCCGTCGAGCAGACTCTCGTGTTCCTCTTTTTATTAACCGTCTGGGGGCCACCCCGTCATGTCCTTCGAGTCCACTTCCTCTTTTGAAAACTAGTGGAGTGAGTAGTGCGCAGCAAAACGCCTGTTTGATGTACTGCTCTGCTTGTACTGCTATGTTCTGTCGTGTCGTGTCCTCTTTACGGAATGTCCCACTCCTGCCCTCAGCCCCACCTCGGTTGTTGCCAGCTAGCAACGGACTTTTTGTAAGCCTAACCTGGGTACATTTGGTGCTGGTTAACAAACAGGCTTGTCCACCCGAGAACATCCGTTGTGCGTTCTGTGATGCATGTGCCCTGCTTCTGAGCTGGTAACAGCTGGGAGTGCGACACAGGTAACCCTTCAGCAGGTGAGAGCGAGTCAAGGGCTGCAGCCACACGTCACACGGCATTGACCACGTCCTGTCCTGTCTCAAGCCTGATGGCTGTCCTGTAACCCACTTTGTCTGGAGTCTGGTGAGTCTCAGACACACACCGACCTGACCTCAAACTTTTGTCACAGCCCTGTGTGACACTCGTGAGGTCCGCAGTCGGTGGCGGGTGTGTTACAATATGTTACATCTTGCATGTTACATCTTACATGTTACATCTTGCAACGGCCAAGGGCTGTAAACTGCAAAGTCATTGAACAGCTGTGACAATTATCTAAATGTCTTTACGCGCTCAGTCTTTTATTCTTTTAATTTTGTTTCTCATGACTGAACCTCGTGACTTGACCTGACCTCGTGACAGTACTTGACCACGTGACTTAACGGCCGCCAGTAAGAGTTTGAAGAGCAGCCAGTACCTGGCGGGGCCGCCTGACGTTCAGCAGACATCGGCATTGTGACGAGGAACTGTACAGTCATCTGCCACGTCTTATGTTGTGTCTAGTCATCTGCCGCGTCCATGTCCACTTATCTGACCTCCCAGGCAGACACCTACCGTGTCCACCACGCTGCTGCAAGACGACGACGACGACGACAACGATGATGATGACGTCATGGCGCTCGTTGGACGCTGTCACGTGAGATGTCATCAACGCTTAATTACCCATTACTCATTACGAGCTGCTGTCCCAAGTACCGCCTCCAGTCCAGTCTGGCGGCCCGCCCTCCACTCGCCGCTACTCGCGATGTCCATCGTCATCTGCTGCCACTCCAGCCACAGTTGACGACGACAACAATGTCCAAGAAAGATCAAAGAAAGTGATTTTTGGTTTAAGAGGAGTGTTCCTGCCGCTCGTCTACATGTCGTCGGCAGGCAAGATGAGACCGTCTCGTTTTTCAGAAACTTTAATTATGTTTTTATGTTTACCTCGATGATTATAATCTGTACATCGCTGCTGAAAAAACGTTCACAAGATTTCTCACGTTGCTGCGAGATGTTTTGTCACGTGATCAGAAAACTCGCGAGAACAAAGCGAATCCATATTCGACTTCTAGTCAACATCAATATATCTGAAACGTTTTTGTCGTCTGCGCTCGATAAAGATGAAGATCCAAGGAAACTTTGTAACAGAGTTTTTAAATCAGTACTGAACAGAAGAAAGCAAACTGATCATAATTACTTTCGAAATTAAAAAAACTGGTAAAAGTCAATGTCAGCAGAAGCACCAACACTACTCACGCTTCACAGGACAAGTCTTTTAACTTACTGACATTTACTAACATCTGTCAGCAGCGCCCCCTATACCGGGTGGAGCGGCGGGTCCCCCATGTAAGGTAGGGGAGGTCAGAGAGCGGGTGGCGCTGTAATGGTCTCACCACTGTGAACACGTAGCACGTGCACCTCGCTGCACTGACCTCTGGTGGCCAGGGTCACTCTCGGCTCCTCTAGATGAGATTCTTGTGTTAGAGACGAGGCTGACTTTAGAGCTGATGATAACTAATTACTAATCAACATTTTATAGAAATTATTGTTTTAAATTGTACTTTGATGTGACCTTCCACCC
Source organism: Pomacea canaliculata (assembly GCF_003073045.1). Taxonomy (NCBI): domain Eukaryota; kingdom Metazoa; phylum Mollusca; class Gastropoda; order Architaenioglossa; family Ampullariidae; genus Pomacea; species Pomacea canaliculata. The sequence continues at coordinate 28,634,175 of NC_037597.1, read as the reverse complement.
GCACGTAGCGCCCCCACCACAACACACCTGTGCTAGTGACGTACAGTTGTCACGTTGTCCGACTACAGGCTGACCCAACCAGGCACGTCACAGCTCACACCAATGAACCTGTGTTACATCATGTTCTAGTGTTGAAGATACAGTCTAGTGCTCAGCTACGTTACAGTGTTCACCTCAGTGACATCTGTAGCCTTGTCAGCGAGCGAACCTCGTCAACACCGTGTTGTGTCATCGTCAATCGTCATCACTGTCTGCACAGAGCTGTGACCACTGCCACTGCCACGTTCGCCATGTCATGTCAGCCAGGGATACAAGCGGCTGGAGACAGACACATGCCAGGAGACCAGTGGGCAGCAGATGACAGGGCTTGTGGTGTCATGTCACCTACTGGGTCTGACACCCGCTTGTCCCACTGTAACTATTTACAGAGTCACAGAGACACAGGCTGTGGCTGTCAGTCCCACTGTAAGTGTTTACACACACACTGTGACAGTAACTATCGGTCCCACTGTAAGTGTTTACACACTGTGACTGTGACTATCAGTCTCACTATTTACACACACACTGTGACTGTGACTGTCAGTCCCACTGTAACTATTTACACACACTGTGACTGTGACCATCAGTCCACTTTATTGCCACTAACTGTGGACTGTGTGGACTGTCAGACTATTTACAGTCCAGTTGCGGTCTGTTACAACCTAAGGGGCGTGAGTTCGAATACCAGGGGCTCACACACACACACGGTACCTCCCTTCCCCACGGGCTTGGCGGAGTGCTCGGCCTTTGATTGGCGCTCCCCGCCCGATGAAATGCACGCCGTGAGGGTCAGAGGTCAGGCGTGGTGGAGACTTGGAGCCTTCAGGCTCAGCAGCTGTTTGCTTCGCATGTGGGCTGACGTCACTGGATGCTGGGCTCGCTGAGGTATGATGGTGAGCCTCCGACACTTGGGAGGGGGGTGGGGAGACGGCAGGGGTGGGTCCGCTGCCCATTCAAGCGCCGCCAAACTGTGATGAGGACAGTCGTCTGCCACTCTCTCCTCCTCTCGCTCCCTCCCCCTCGGACATGCGCACATCCACTCCTGCTGCGTGCGCACGAGCGTGGGATCGCCGTCAGCACGTGCTGCGTGTGATAAAGGCCAGCTCGCGGTGTGCGTGCGCCGGGGGCCCGCGGTTATCGCTCCTTTCCCTGTGACGTCAGCTAGCGAGGCGCACGCGCGCGCGCGCGGCACACGACTTTTGATGGGCGCCGACAGGACTTTGAAAGTTTGGAGCCGCCGGCAGCATCCGCTGACAGGTAGCCGCTGCAGCGCCGGCCACAGACAAGCTCGTGATGACCAGCACTACGCACTACGCCACACCACGTTGCCATGGAGATGTTTACTAAGTCACCGGCCAGGTACTGAGAGACTAGGGTAGGACGCGCTGTGAAACGGGTGGCTGAGTGGAGAAGGCAGCTCGTCAGGTGGCAGCACTGCTGGCAAGGTAAGTGTGCTTCACGTTCTCCGCATGACGTCTGCGCTGTACAGTGCGTGTGTGCGTGTGTGCGTGAGAGAGCGAGAGTAGAAATTCAGGTGTACACATACATCTTTGCACCTGGTGGCAGGAAGAGATGTCTCGCGTGATCACGAGTTATACCTGGCACCAAAAGAAACGATATCCCTAAACAGTGACGAACTGTTCTAACGCACGTCACAGCGTGCTGTTTCGTGTTACATCACACACGAGGTTCATTCAAACTCCTGTGACGTGCCTGTTGCGATCATAGCGTTGAGCGTTGGTCCCGTGTGTAGGCAGATCATCGCAGCTGTTGTGTTTTCATCCGGTACCGGCGCGCACAGACGTCTTGTGACGTGTGGTCACGTGACCTTTCTGTTGATGGCGGCTTACTTTGGGTTTAAAAAGCTTCCTAATGAACTCGAGGATTTCCTGTACAAGTGGCGTCGGGCGTCAGTTGATGTTTGCACTTGTGTTGAGTCTGCCAGATCTCAAAGTCCCATCAGCCTCTCTGGCCCCTGGCAGCTGCACGCGCTAGACGCCGCTTGAAAGGACGGCCATGTTTTCTGCTGCAAGTGTTCAGCTGGTCTTACCTGCCATGTACCTCCCATCAAACCCTCCCCCCCCCTCCACTCCTTTCTGCACTTTTTTCCCGCTTTACGACATAGTACTTGCTTGACGTTTCCTCCGAGGGCTCTGCGCACCCCCTGTGACGTCACACGATCACGTGATACTCGCCGATTAACTTGTCAGCGAGGCTCGGGGCTGTAGGGGATCTGCTCCCCATCCCCCCGGTGCGTTGGGGTAAAGGGAGCTGCATAATGACAAACACCAGTCAGCTGTGCGGGGGTGTTGTTCATCTTTAGTGCCGACAGATAGCGCTGCAAGCTTTTTATCAGGAGGCTGGTGAGAGACAATCAGTACCAGACATTCAAAGAAGGTGCGCGCGCATGTTGCTGTTATTTCCTTCCTGTTTGCCGGTGTCATCTCAGGTTTTTTTTATCTTGACTCATTCTTTCCCTTCCCTCCCCAACTCCCGTCTGCCTGCTTTTATGTTTGTCTCTCGCGGTTTCCCAGCAATGAGATAAGGTTTGTCTATTTTCCCCCGTTTGCCTGTTTCTCGCGCAGGGTTCCCATCATGCAACGCTCGACACGCGGGTCGCGAGGCGTTTGTCTGCTAATCACTGTCCATCAACCTTAACCGGGGTAATCATTGTCATGGGAAATGACACAGCAACTGTGTGTCACCAGGGTGGAGATGAGCACGGCGTGGCGCTTGTAGCACGTGACATAAGCGAGCACTTCAGCAGGCCGCTAACACAATTGTCACGTCACCAGATACACCAGCAGCGGTGTAATCAGCCCCTGGGGCTCCGCTGGCCGCGTCAGCAACTGGGGTTACGTCGCACATCAGGTTAGCGCTAAAAGCACGTGACGTCACGCGGTTTCAGCTAACCGCTGGGCAGACTCTGGCAGCGAGAGTTTGGGACGGCAGCGCCATGTCACTAGAGCGGCAAGCACCGGATGTGACCCATGACCTAGAGCTGAGTGGTGAATGAAGAGCTCCATGCCGACAGGGACTGCTGTCTGTTGGACGGTGTCACGTGGCATCACTACATCACTGATCATGACACGTTATGTCACGACAAGGGGGGATTGGTGTTTTACGCCGTGTCAGCAACTGAGGCTATATCACGGCAAGGCAGTCAGCCCTATAAACAGATGCCACGTGCAGAGAAAGAACAGCGTGCCCGAGACGAGAAATGAACTCTGGGCAGCCAACCTTCACTGTATTGGTGACAGGCGCTAACCGTTGCGCCACCGGACCGCTCACGACAAGAGCCAGGACAGTTGAGAGAACATTTACAACAAATTACGCAATATACCTATATCCATCTTACACAAATATGATCGTAAACATAAACAAGTAAATAAAACAAGTTGTTTACAAAAAACGATGGCAACGTGTGAGTATAAATTTGAGCGAACGACAAACGACAGCAGCATTCTTTGCATTGACTTCTTTGTTATTGTTTGTTCCTCTTGTGAGATGAACGCACGTGATCTGGAGACATTGTCACAACTCCATGTCACCGGTGAACAGCTGTTCATGTTGTGTTTGTATCGTGTGAACTTTGAATTTCACCAACAACAGCCAGGAAATCTCAGGAGAACAAGCGGGGTAACTACGGGGTGCAGGGGGCTGACGGACTGTCATGACAGTTAAGTGGACATTGAAAGAGCAAACTAGCCGCTGGTGGTCGTGACATGCGTGTGACGTTGTGACGCGAACGTCACGGTAATTAGTAATGAGTAGTAACGCACTGTCAGATACCGGTGACGTTACAGCTCCTTGTATCGACCGGCGGCACTTCCTCACCACCACCACCACTCCTCCAAGGATTTCTCCGCCACCCCCTTCACAGTCCTCCCCACCCTCCCGTGCAGACGACAATTTCTGATCTGCCAGGCGGAAGTTAAATTGCGCGCTGTATCGACTGCACGTGCGGGGGCAGCACCACGCGCTTCTCTTCACTCGCACAGCCACCCGCTTCTGGGCTGCTCACTTGTGTGGGCACCCCACCCCACTACCCTACCACCCCCACCGCCACACCACCCCACCACCACCCCACGCCACCCCCCTCAACACCACCACCACTGCCCCCACACATCCGACGCCGAAAACGCGAATCTGACGAAACGTCTCTGTCGTCGTCTTGTAGGCTGAGCTTCCGTTCACATCTTGTGGAATTTGTTTGAGGTGAGGGGGGCTAGGAGACAGAATGGGTGTTGGAGCGTCTTCCTGTCTGACAGTAGGAGCAGACATCACGTCATCCTGTCTGACAGTAGGAGCAGACATCACGTCATCCTGTCTGACAGTAGGAGCAGACATCACGTCTTCCTGTCTGACAGTAGGAGCAGACATCACGTCTTCCTGTCTGACAGTAGGAGCAGACATCACGTCTTCCTGTCTGACAGCAGGAGCAGACATCACGTCTTCCTGTCTGACAGTAGGAGCAGACATCACGTCTTCCTGTCTGACAGTAGGAGCAGACATCACGTCATCCTGTCTGACAGTAGGAGCAGACATCACGTCATCCTGTCTGACAGCAGGAGCAGACATCACGTCTAACCCAACACCGAGTTTTGTCATGCACGTCACAAGGGGCCGCTAACAAAGCGCCAGGTGACAGAAACCACAGGTGACGGGTGTCGTTGATGTCAAGAACCTCATCCACTGAGAGGTCGTCACACGACTCGTCGTTGTTTGTTGTTGTTGTTATAACGAGGTGACTGCTACAAGCCGCCAGCTGTGATTATTACCGTTGTCATTGCCGTACTGCCGGCCCCAGGCTCTGTCCGTCAGCTGGAGGACCTCTCACGTGCTGTTGGCCTACGTCACCGCTAACGTCCCTCCCTTGACTGGCACTCATCGTCCTCCTCTCCCCTGAAGTCTCTCTTCACCACTCTCTCTTCTCTCAATGTGGAAATAAAGATCTTGCCGTGGGCTAGACAGGACTGTGACACACACCCAGAGGCTTAGTGGCTGCATGCAGTGTCAGGACATTGACAGTGACACGGAGGCTTAGTGACAGCATGCAGTGTCAGGACATTGACAGTGACACGGAGGCTTAGTGACTGCATGCAGTGTCACGACATTGACAGTAACACGGAGGCTTAGTGACTGCATGCAGTGTCACGACATTGACAGTGACACGGCTTAGTGACTGCATGCAGTGTCACGACATTGACAGTGACACGGAGGCTTAGTGACTGCATGCAGTGTCACGACATTGACAGTAACACGGAGGCTTAGTGACTGCATGCAGTGTCACGACATTGACAGTGACACGGAGGCTTAGTGACTGCATGCAGTGTCACGACATTGACAGTAACACGGAGGCTTAGTGACTGCATGCAGTGTCACGACATTGACAGTGACACGGAGGCTTAGTGACTGCATGCAGTGTCACGACATTGACAGTGACACGGAGTGACTGCATGCAGTGTCAGTAGCCAGGAACCACAAGGAACCAGCAGCCGCCAGTAGCCGGGTTCACGAGGGTCAGTGACTACAAACTCACCTGCCGTCAGTTACTGGACCTACAACAAGTGACATGACAAACGGCAACTGACGGTGAAGGAGACAGGTGTGGTGTGTTGTTCACCTGCCACCTACACTCCGTGAACTCCTTACATCCTGCTTCCTCTACTTCCAGCAGTCGTGAAACATTTATCTTCTAGACTAGACACGTTTGTCTTGTACATTGACACGTTTATCTTTCACACTAGACACGTTTATATTGTAGACTAAACACGTTTATCTTGTACAGTAGACACAACATATATCTGAATACTAGACTCATGCATCGCAACACTAAAATGCAGCTGACCACTAGACTGTATCTGTAACACACATTACACGCTCATCTCACACACAACACATTACAAGCTGATCTCACAAACACAACACACATTACAAGCTCATCTCACACACACAACACACATTACAAGCTCATCTCACCGAAGGTATATGACATGGTAGAGCTACGCTAGTCTGTTGATGAGTAGAGATGTTTACATAATTCTGCAGTTGTCATACATCGCGATATGTTTGTCATTGTCAGTGCTACAGGCAGAGTGTGATGACGTGGTCACATGACTGAAGACGTTGACACTTTGCTGACACGTGAGGTGAGGTGTTCACGTGGTCAGTTGTAGCTCTGTGCCGCTGTCAGAGCTGATGTGTCACATCGTATAATCCGGGTCCTGATCCCAGTCCTGCTATCGTGACTCGTGGGGTGGGTGAGACAGAGATGGTCTTGTTACGGGGCTAGCACGTGGTGTCACGTTGCTGGCGGTGCTAAATCATCACGTGAGCCCTGCGCACGTCGCAACCCGAGCCGGATGCCAGACGACTGGTGGCCAACAAACATCAGAAAGAAACTTTATTTATAACCGCCTTCCTCCTTCCTGTCGTTTTTCCCTAGCAACCCGATCTCACACACACGAGAAAACGTTAGCGTCTCACTCTTTAGCTCGCGTCGCCATCTTACTTCCGCTGAGACTACAAACCCTCAACAAGTCCATCTTCTGGGCGGAGGCCAGTTGTTGTGGTCGTCGTTTGCGTACAGTTTGACACCTCTTGTGTCTTGTGTCTTGTCTCTTGTCTCTTGTGTCTTGTCTCTTGTGTCTTGTGTCTTTCTCTTGTCTCTTGTGTCTTGTGTGTTCTTCTCTTGTGTCTGTCTCTTGTGTCTTGTGTCTTCTCTTGTGTCTTGTCTCTTGTGTCTTCTCTTGTGTCTTGTCTCTTGTGTCTTGTGTCTTGTCTCTGCTCTTGTGTCTTGTCTCTTGTGTCTTGTGTCTTGTCTCTTGTGTCTTATCGCTTGTAGCCTATCTCTTGTGTCTTGTCTCCTGTACCGCCCACAGCCCGGAGCTGAGGGACTAGCGAATGGTGTTGCACCATGGGAAGAGTGGAGTAATTGCTTGTTGCTGTAACCGATCCTTGTGTCCACGTGGACATGTTTAGCCTGATTGTTGCTGTTGCTGTGGCAACAGACAAATGATGTTGATTGTAGCGACTACAGAAAGAGTTCACTAATATTGCGGGGACGACTCGCTAGCGGCAAGTTTTCTCATGTTTGAATAAATTCAAGCAGAAAAGTTCGAAAGGTCGAGTTCTGATGGAGCTCTCTTCAAGTGACTGTTTTTGCAGGGATTTATGGACGAGATGATCAAATATCTCCATGGCTAACGCCTGGCCCTAGCAGCTTAGCTGACACCCCGTTAGCCACCCGGCTGTGAAATGTATCTTGGGGCTGGGTACACAGTCCACGAAGTTTGATGCTGAGGCCTCGAGTCCATTAAAATGTTTGAGAACTGTTAATGATTACTGGTAGCTTGACTCTGCCCCCACCTCCTAGTTATCTGTTGTAACGACAGTCATCTGAAGTTTGCTCACAGCGTTGCTGGTTACCCCGCCCCCACCCCATTGAGACAGAACGATGGGTGTAGCCAGTGGACGTGTCCCTGTCACTTCGGACACAGTAAAAAGTTACTGCTTTCGGACATTTTCTCTTGTGGCGGTGATAGAGGGAATCTGTATGCGCCCACACAGTTTATCTTGATTCTGAGGGCGAAATTGTGAGGCTGAGACATTTGATCTTGTTACTGAGGACCGCAGAGTGTAGCTGGTAATTTCCAGTGAATTCAGAAAAGCAAGCTGCACTCACTGGTGACGTATAGTTGAGGCTATGGCAGCATTACATCATCGTCTCTAATGCAATGTGGGTTTCCTTTGTCGCGTCTGTCCAGAGGATTCAGGAAAAAAGCAGCGGAGATAACGCATCCCCTTGCGGAAGACCAGTTATCTTCCCCCGCCTCCCATCTGACCGTCCACACCCCACCCCACTACGCCTTGTCGCCACACCAAGTGTTGCTGGTGACGTGTTACAGTGACGCGTTGTCAGTGACGTGTGGCCAGTGACGTGTTGTCAGTGACGCCAACATTCTGGGGCTTCACGAGGATTTCATCCTTCCATCTTTTGTCGACGGCTTTCAGCAGATCGATAAATGCGAGGAGGGTCAGGGAGGAAGTTGATAAGCGACCTCTGCTCCGTGATGTGAGTGAGTTTTCTGGTCCTGCTGCTCCATGGCTGGCGAGTCAAGGCGAGGGGGACCGGGGCTGGCATCTGATTGTGCGACAAGGCCCTCCACTGACTGACAAAACGTGGCAAGTCGGCCCTCTCTTGATGAATGGTAGCTTTCCCTCTTTAATCTCGCCATCTTTCTTTCTTCTGACATCGTGCAACTTGACGTAAGCTCCCCTGGGGATGAACATTTGATTTCAACTGCACTCATATTAGTGTTTGCTGTTCTGCTTTGTCAGTCAGCTGTAGCCTGCCGGTGCCAGCAGTGTGCGGGTGTTTGCATGGCGCAGTGGACGGCCATCAGTGTAGGGAGGGACACAGGTCTCAGGTCTGTGGTTGGACTTGTCGGACTTGTTGTTCACAGTTCTGCTGGTCCATCCTCCTTGTGGACCTCACCACAGCTGCGCTGAGCAACTCTGTTTTCGTACCTGTTGTACATCTTGTGAAACCTACAGTAGATGGGACGCCAGTAGACCTCGGGTATCTGCGTCTTTCTTTGAACCGCTGTGTGAGACTGCAACAAGCGTCCATGGAGCGGGTAGAGTGTCCTCTACAGTTCGTGTACTCTACAGCACCGAGCAAGTAGCAGTAACTAGTTGGGGCAGTTAGCACCCTATGCACGCCACAAGATTCTTTTCCTGTCAGAAAAGTCTTCATCTACTGTGTTATCCTTAGAACCCTCCAGTGAGGATTTTCTGTCCTGAGTTCAGATCTCGTCTCGGGCACGCTGTTCTTTCCGTGCACGTGGCATCTGTTTACAGGGCTGGCTGCCTTAGCTGCTGACTGGGGGTAAAGCATGTCCCCTCCTGACACTCCCACAAAGCCATTACCAAACATCTCGCTACTGACTGCTCATCTTGACAGCAGATGTCGCCAACTCCTAGGTCATGACCTCTCCCTGTTACTACCGTCTTCATTGCAACTTTATCTGTCTGCCGTTCTCTTTGTAAACGGTGGCAACGCAAAACATCACGTGTCCTCTCCTGACAGATATTTACCACCTTCTCTCCAATTTTTATTGAAACAAAAATATAAAAAAAAACCTTCATGTGGAACCCTAGACATACAGGCATACAAGGTAATGAACCAGCGGACAAAACGTCCGTTTCCATGTCTACCGTTGATGTCTGTTCATCACTCAGATCTGTATTCAGTCTTTTGTTTACACTAGATATTGAAAACCTTTTGATATTTTTTTCTAACCAATGTAATCCCGTTAATGTAAGTTCTCACTCCTAATCCTTCTAACCTCTTTAAGTTAAATTTTTCCGTCAGTTTTTTGTCTGTTCAGACTGTTGTTAGATTGTACAGGAGTCAGTCGAAGTAGAAATTATTTCTTCATCTACTTCATTATACAAACCACTCAAAGCCCTCCGTCAAATAATATTGTAAACTTCATCAAAACAAATTAACAATTTTAAAGAACTTGACATAAAAAAACAATAATTATTAAACAATTTTAAAAGACAATATATATTTATAGCTTGTACCTATCTCTCTCTATATATGTATATAATTATATATAGCATTACCTGATATCTATATATATCTATAGCATATAACTATCACTATATACAGCATGTACCTGATATATATATATAGCATGTATCTGATATCTATAATGTCTGGGAATTAGTTGCCTGTAGTAGCGTGTAATGTCTGAGAGGTAGTTGTTGTAGTAAACTGTAATGTCTGAGGTAGTTGTCTGTAGTAGCCTGTAACACGTCTGTATTAGCGTGTAACGTCTGAGAACTAATCTGTAGTAGCCTGTAATGTTTGTAACAGCCTGTAATGTCTGAGAACTAATCTGTAGCAGCCTGTAATGTCTGTAACAGCCTGTAATGTCTGAGAACTAATCTGTAGTAGCCTGTAATGTCTGTAACAGCCTGTAATGTCTGAGAACTAATCTGTAGTAGCCTGTAATGTCTGTAACAGCCTGTAATGTCTGAGAACTATCTGTAGTAGCCTGTAATGGTTGAGAGGTAGTTGTCTGTAGTAGCGTGTAATGTCTGTAGTAGCCTGTAACGTCTGAGAACTAGACGCAGCAAGCTGTAGCTGCAGGCACGGCTCCGTGTGAGCTGCTGTGGCAGACCGGAAGTGGCGCTGCGAGGAATGTCTGCGCCTTTCATCATTACGTGAGCAGCGTCAGGGCCTCTCACCTACCTCTCTCATGTGTAAGTGAGTCACGTGACTGTCAGTCATGACGTGCCGCTGTAATCCTACGGCCTGAGGAATTCACGTAGTGCGGTGTGCGGCCCGAGTTACGCCGCCTCGGGGTCAGTCCGTCTCCTGTCCCTCCCTTGCCCCACCTTCCCCACCCTCTGTGGAGTCGGGTACCCAATGCCGCCAGCTGGGGCGACTGGGCGAACTTTGCTGCACTAATCGGGTATTGAACCAGCGCGCTCTCAGTTCGGATGCCAGCGCTGTAACCACTCGGCTATCCGCTCCCCGGGAGGAGAGGGTGGAGGGGAGGAGGGGGAGGAGGAGGAGGCGTTGAAGAATGTCCGATGAAGCAGCAGAATATCGCAGCAAGTGGGAATGAGTGCAAACTGTATTCCTCCACGACAGAACTTTATTACAGGGTTTAACGGTACAAGTGCCAGATTCTGTGCTTTCCGCTCATGTACGTCACAGGCATCACGTGTCGGACTTGTGACACTCGCCACTTGCTTGTCACGTAAACAAGCAGTAACCTCCCTTTATATCGATGATTTCGCGTACAGTAACCTCCCTTATTTCCTACAAGTGAGAGGAAACGGGTGCCGTGCACCGACAGATTGGGTCGTCAACGCCTCAAAGTGACGTCACATCGTCTGAAAGTTTCTGGGTGCAACTCGTCACGTGACTGAGAGAAACCACTTGAATGAAACTTCAACAAACGAGAAATGAATGAAGCCCTACAGCCATCAGGCGACAGGAAGCCAGTTAGGCCGGACTTGTTTCTCGAAAACCGCTGCCTGTAGTCCGCGTGCCAACCCGGGTACAATGTCTTGAGACCTAGCAGCGTCTTGCCACGCCTCTCTCTTCCTCCCTCCCTCTCTCTCTCTCTTCCTCCTTCTCTCTCTCTAGACGTACACATCCCTCTCTCCTCCTCCCTCTCTCTGTGTACAGGAGCGGCACCGCCTGAACCTCTCAAGACGCCAGGGTATTAAAGGCAGCTTTTGACATTAAAGGTTGGGAAGCGGGAATATAAGTTCGGCAAGTCTCTGACATGAATATCCACAAGCTTTTTGATTTTTTTTGTTATTTTTTGAGAAGTAGTTGGTGTGCAGCATCTCTGTCTCCCATCTTCATCCTCTTCGTAAGATCACCGCTTCCACCCTGAGTGTCTTCCTCTCGAGCGCAGCATGAAAGCTGATCGTCGGCTGAGCTTAATGAGGTGACGTATGACAGCTAATAGATAGCTGTGCTAAGTAAGGTGACTATGGAAGCTGATCGCTAGCTAAATGAGGTGACGTATGAGAACGGTTGCTTGAGAAACACAAGAATGTCCTGCGGTCGGCCACATCAGCTTTTCAGAATTGTTTGAATGCGGGCAACCGTTGCGATGGCGCGTACGTATCGCCATTAACAAAGGAAAAAAAAAACTGATCAGTAAAGATGTGAGAGCTACTCGCTCAGCTGCGTAAACCCTAGGTGACGTACCTGTGACTGTCTAGTACAGACACGATCAGGTAAGGTCAAGTGCACGTTACACAAGATGTAAGTAAGGGTTCAGTCCATGTTGTCAGAAGTAGCAGAGCGTCAGCCAGACGTTTGCAGCCAACGCCAATCGATGACGTCCTCCTAACACAGGAAGCAGTACAGTGACGTCATTACAGAGCCGTTTGTTGATCGTTACGCCAGGTAGGAGGCATCAACAAAGTACACAACGTGTCCTCAAAGCCGCTGCCAGTCTCTCAACAGACTCTTATTCGGTTAGAAGCCGTTAATAGACTAGCCATTCAGATGATGAGCTGGCGACACCAGCGACACCAGCGACACCAGCACCAGCATTCCGACATCCAGACGTTGACAAAGTGTTGCTGATGGGACTGTTGAGATCTCCAGAGATAATTCTGTCAATGCGAATATTGGAAAAGGAAATTTTCATTCTTGTGGTTGACAAGAAAATCTTCACCAGAGCGGCCCTCGGCTTGCTGACGTCACAACTAACGGCTACTTCCCTCCACGTGACTTGTGAGGTCGACTTTGAAACCCTCCCAACGTCGACCAACGTTTGAGAGGAGCTGCAGATGCAGCAAAGCAGCACAAGTCAATGAAGCAGCACAAGTGAATGAAGAGGGAAAGTGTTGCTCGTGTATGCTCTTCAAGACGAGTGTGGGCGACGACTGCTGACGATGGCGCTAACTGCTGTGGGTCGTCTGCTCGTCGCTCCCTCTCCCGTTCTCGTCGTTGACTAGGTGTCAAAAACTAGAACAAAAAGTTGACAGAAACAGGAAAAGGCGGATGTAGGACAGTGTTCACAGACTGTGCGGACACCAAGGTCTGTGTAGAGGACTTTGTCGGAAATCCATGCGCGCAGCGCCGCCACCGTCAGGGCGAGAACGATTCGTGAGAAGACAAGAGGAGGGGAGGGAGAAGCAATGGAGGAAGAGTCAAAGGTTTCCATCCGGCACCAAAAAGCCTACAGCGTGTGAGGATATTGAAAGTTCGCTCGGCCAAACTCAGCCCACCCGACCAGATCACGACCGTCAGCGTTGAATCAATAGGATCACGAGTTGAAGGATGCCCAAGAAAAAGATGGCTTCATTAAGTCGCCAAAACTTGCAAGAAACGTGACCTCCCTCTCACCTCGTGCATTCGTCTCGTGCACAGCTCCCCTCACACGCTCCTCCCCTCCACCCTCGAGGTTGGCTATCCACACGACGTGGGTACCAGGCCCCCCCCGGCCCCTGTGGCCCACATGAATACTGAACATTCATTTGCTGTCGTCTAATGGATGATGAAGATGTTAGGAACTAGAATTACTGTGAGGAGCTGTGGAGGGACGGAGAGTGCTGCCAGTAATAACAGCGATGACCTCGGCCCTCCACAGCTGTTCGTCTGTGTCATCCGTGTTGGGGGGTCGGGGTGGTGGGGGCAGGCCACGTCCCTGGCTTGGCACTCGCCGCCATCGTGGACTGGGGGGACGCGGCTGCTGGCAACCTCCGCATGTTACTGCGCATGACAGGATGTTGGTTTGAGCCTGATACAATGCTACTGGGGTGGCTATACAGTGACGTCACCGACTAGCTGCACCTGTGTATAGTATCAGTGACGTCACTGTCTACTAACGGTGACATAGCTGAGTATAAAAACAGGGACGTAGCTGTGTCTAGTAACAGTGACGTAGTGGCATACGTAACAGTGTAACAGTGGATCCTGTTAGTGTGTGGAATGTCTGTAGATGTCTGTGGATGTCTGTGAGTGGTTGTGTTGTTATTTTGTCGGCTACTCACTTGTGTGGGAGGAAAAAGGGAGGACTTGCCACAGACTATTTGTAGTCGGTGAGGCTGACCCTCCCCAGACAAGGCTGTGACTGACAGGCCGGCTGTTTGATAATGGCATGGACATGCAGGTGAGTGGCAGTGGCATGACAGACTAAAGTCAGACATTGACATCAAGACGTCACTGTCACTTGCCATGTATCCCAGCATCCCCCACAAGTAGCCGCTAAAATGTTTGTCAACAAATGGAAGCTCAGATGTCAGTCTGCAGGCTGACAGCCAGTGTCTGTGTCATGTCACAGACAACGCGGTGTTGATGTCATGACCACAGATCATATTCATGCTCTCTCTGCCTGTCTCTGTCTCTCCATATGCATGTGAAATTTAGAGCCCGTCAGATGACTTGCTAAACAAGAGACAGATCACAGAGGTCACATGTTACCGGAAGTGTCCTTTCCATCTGGTGTAGAAACAACATTACCCAGGATATAGTCAAGAATAAAATAAACCGTCCAAGATCCTCCCTCTCCACCCCACCAGGCCAAGCAGTGGCTCGGCGCAAACTGTCGGCAGACACTCCACCCGCCATCACAACATTGGAACACGATCCTGCAGGGAAGGGTAGAAGAGGAGGAAGAAGACAAGGGGGAGCGAACGAAGACATTTGAGTAGACGACATCTGGTCAGACGACTTGCACGAGAGGACGAGCTCCTCATTCACTGGGTGCCACGTGGTCAAGACACAAGACACCTGGTGGTCAGGTCTGCCCAGCGCTCGGCCATAAAGATTAAAAACATCGACAAGGAAAATCACGATGATGACGATGACGGCATCGCTGTCGCTAACGGAGGTTGATGACAACAACATGGTCGGCAGCCTGAGGCTGACATACACTCTCGTGACATGAAGACTGGATTCGCTAGTCAATCTGTTTGTCAAACAGGCGGATGTACTAGGAGCCATCAGGTCTCTCGCTTCCACCCCACCAACCCACCCGCCCCCTGTAACAGAAAGTCGTTTTTTACGATTCAAATGGAAAACAGTAATAGGACTTCTGCGCATGGTTAATTTGTAATGTCTCTCTAGCGCAGTTCTTGGCGAGTGTTTTCTCTTTCTGTCGTCAGCCAAGAGCTTGCAATAAATTGCTGTCTGCTGCAAATCTTTTCTTTCGCCAGAGGGATTTCACGTCTTGCCTCCCCTTCACTCCCGCTCTGTCCGCCCGAGTGATCGCGCTTTGAGCGACTTCCGCCAGAGGGACGGCGAGAGGCGACTTTCAGCGCGAGACATGACGAGGCATGGTGAGATCTGGCGAGATCTGGCGAGGGCCGAAGTCTTTGGAGAAGGAGACGGAGACAAGCCCAATACTCGGACTTTTCGCAATCCTCCATTTCGATTAGGGGAAGAAACCCCGAAATCCCATCCTTCAAGTTGGGGAAGACGCCTGCAGTCGCCAGCTAGAAAGATCCCTTCGCCTCTGGCCGTCCTTAGTCTGGCGCCATTGCAGGACCGTTGTTAACGGCCACAGCAAGTCTCAAGACGACGCCAGCGACCTTGACACGCCTGCAACCTCATCAGCTGCCGACTTGCCGTCTTCCTTTCTTCCTCTCTGTCTCCCTCTTCCGCTGTCCATGGCCCATGCTTCGCTAAAGATTTTATCTTTGGAAACGCTTTTCATTGCCGCTCGAAAGTGTCTTCTAGGCTTTGTGTGTCCATGAGCCGAGCCGTTAGATGATCTCCCCTTGTCATGGCGCTCTTGTACTCGTTCTCTCCCCTTGTCATGGCTCCTACTCCAGGCTGGTCCCTGATACCCGCGTCTGACACAATACATGTGCCAAGGCAGAGAGATTACTTAGTAAGTACTGACATCGTGTTGCTGACAGAAGTGTGTACTAAGTGACATCGTGTTGTTGTTGACAGTAGTGTGTAGTAAGTGACATGGTGTTGCTATGTACTGTGACATCGTGTTGCTGACAGTAGTGTGTACTAAGTGACATCGTGTTGTTGTTGACAGTAGTGTGTACTAAATAACATCGTGTTGCTGACAGAAGTGTGTAGTAAGTGACATGGTGTTGCTATGTACTGTGACATCGTGTTGCTGACAGTAGTGTGTACTAAGTGACATCGTGTTGTTGTTGACAGTAGTGTGTACCAAGATAACTCAATAACAACTGACAAACTCGGTTTTCAAAGCTCGTGGACGTTAGGCGACATTATGTTGGCCGACACTGTCTTCTGACATTTCCTTTCAGAACTCATTTGTTGTGTGTCTGGGAGGACGCGAGTGGTGAATATAAAAGAGGACCTCGCTGCTGAAATATTATGGGGTGGCTGAGGTTGCACATATCTTTTAATCTTCTTCTCGCTGCTGAAATATTATGGGGTGTCAGAGGTCGAACATTTCTTGTACATGTGTCGCCTGGGTCTGGCTGGAGCTGGAAACAGGGTCTCGCAGGACACATCCTGTGACACAGTGGCTTGGAGCGTCTTCTGGTAGTCCACTGTCAGATGCATGCTGGGATGTCTGTTCTGATGAGTCTTGTAGTCCACTGTCAGATGCATGCTGGGATGTCTGTTCTGATGAGTCTTGTAGTCCACCGTCTAATGCATGCTGGGATGTCTGTTCTGATGAGTCTTGTAGTCCACTGTCAGATGCATGCTGGGATGTCTGTTCTGATGAGTCTTGTAGTCCACCGTCTAATGCATGCTGGGATGTCTGTTCTGATGAGTCTTGTAGTCCACCGTCTAATGCATGCTGGGATGTCTGTTCTGATGAGTCTTGTAGTCCACCGTCTAATGCATGCTGGGATGTCTGTTCTGATGAGTCTTGTAGTCCACTGTCAGATGCATGCTGGGATGTCTGTTCTGATGAGTCTTGTAGTCCACTGTCAGATGCATGCTGGGATGTCTGTTCTAATGAGTCTTGTAGTCCACTGTCAGATGCATGCTGGGATGTCTGTTCTAATGAGTCTTGTAGTCCACTGTCAGATGCATGCTGGGATGTCTGTTCTAATGAGTCTTGTAGTCCACTGTCAGATGCATGCTGGGATGTCTGTTCTGATGAGTCTGCTGAGATTTCCTGGGGACACTGCAGGCGACAGCAGGTGTTGGGTTAGCACGTAATGAAATTAGTTGTATCAAGTGACTCAGACTTTACCTGTGAGTGTAGAGTGAGTAGAGGCTCTAAGCCAATCACAGACCACACCTGCGGGTGTATAAAGTGTAGGACTCAGCACTTGCTCTACAGGGAGGTTAGCCCAAGTTTTCGGCATCACTTTCACACATCACCGTTGACTGGTGTGAAAGTAAGGTGCTGAAGGTGGGTGAAAGTCGCCGATCTCAAGCGGCACATGGACTGCTGAGACCGAACTTAGTCAAGTCAAACTACACTTGCGACCCGCAACTTGTTTTTCAAATCTTCTCGTGCAAACCAGCCTCCGTGTGTGGAGACAGTGTAGAAACAGCAACTCAGCGACCAGACATCCCCTCATGTGAAGAAAACATGGCGGGACTGTAGACAGCAACTCGTAGAGCAACAAAACATGGCGGAACTGTAGACAGCAACTCGTAGAGCAACAAAACATGGCGGAACTGTAGACAGCAACTCGTGGACCAAGATGTCGAAGGCAGGACTGCTGGTGTCGGCTGCTGGCCACGACGACGAGGGCGTCATTAGCAGAGCTTGAAAGGAGGGGGGGGGCCAAGAGGTTAATTGCCCTCTGTAGTGGCGCAGACCGGCTTTCTCCCCGTGAAATGAGCTGTTAATCTACAGAAGCTTGCAACATACAAGACAAGCATTTACCTAACCCTGTCCCGCCTGCTTTTAGCAGTTTTTCCCTTTCTTCTTTTCTTTCTTCTTGTCCTTTATTTAGTTTTTCCCTGTTCGTTCTCCTCTTTCTTTTGTCGGTGTTTTTCTTTCTTTGGGTTGTTTTTTGTCCGACAATGATGGAGGCCGTGTAAGGCGCACAGCAGATGCTGTGCAGCACGGAGTGTGCCGCCCGGGGCTTGCCGCGCTGCAGCAAACGTTCTTCGTTCCTACGTCACTACAAAGGTGCCGCGCTGGGTCTCACCAGTGAGCGTGAATGAGTGAACAGACACGATGTGAACAGACACGGAGTGAACAGACACGATGTGAACAGACACGGAGTGAACAGACACGATGTGAACAGACACGGAGTGAACAGACACGATGTGAACAGACACGGAGTGAACAGACACGGTTCATTAAGCACGATCCACAGGTCAGTTGCTGACGAGGAGGGGGAGGGGAGTTAAGCAAGCCCTTCAATCACGTGACGTTTATTTACATGTGGAAGTACAGTCCACTAAGATACCCGTGTGTCTGGACGCCCACAAGGGGGTAGATTGTAGGCGGGGTGGAGGTGAAGACCGGGTGTGGGGGGAGGAATGATCCTCCTGGAGAAACGGTCCAAGCCAGTGCATTAGCCACAGAGGTTCGGGAGCCGGCGCTCTGGACACCAGCGCCACCTAGCGAGCAGAATCGATGTGTGAGGTGTTGCCAGTCTCTTTGTAAGTGTGTAAGTGTGCGTGCGTGTGTGTGTGCTGGCGCCTGTGGTTGTGTCTGTGTATACGTGCGCATGTTTCTGTCTGTACATGGTGTATGCCAGTGCACACAGCTTGATTATCAACTGACTTCCTCACTCAATCCACACACCAGCGTGTGCTAACGTGTTCGTCCGCGCGCACACACATAACAAAACAAAAAGCACACACACGTACACACAGACACGCACACACAGACACGCACACACACACGCACACACAGACACACACATATGACACAACATAAGACACACGCACACGCACACAGACACACACGCACGCACACATCACAAAACATAAGACACACACACACACACACGCACACATACGCAGACATACACAGACACGCACACGCTGCCAGTAGCCGCCAGTGTGACCGTGGGTGTGTCGCCACACGGCGCCTGATCACAGATGGCGCTGGCTGTGACGCGGCTCTAATGAGGTGGCTGGGCAATCACTGCGGCTGAGGCCTCGTTAGCAGTGAATTATGGCCCCTGACATTTGGCCCAGTGAGTGGCGAAAGGTTGCTTTTGTGATTTCCACTAATAGTCTCTACACTGCAGCCGCCATCTCTGGCCAGCATCCGGGCACCGGGGCGCCGCTGTGCCATGCCGGCCGCCAGGTGCCGTGAGGGAGGAGCTGCAGTGGTGCTGGTGTCTCCAGCGCTTCCCTGTCCTTGTCCTTGTCCTTGTCCTGCCAGTGCTGCTTTACCTGGCGAGGACGTCATCCAGACAGACCCGACTTGGACTTCCTGCTTACAGAGCGCGTGACGTCCGCACAGGGACACAACTCAGTCCTGCCAACCTTTGTGACCTCCGCCATTGCTGTGGCCAAGTTCCATTCAGAGATCAGTTGTAATGTGACGAACATGTGAGAGTTCTGTCCCTGTAGGGAAGTCAAGTGTCGGGTGTCGTCAGCCTCCAACTGCTGTCTCGCGCTTGCTTGTCCTTGCTCTTTCTGTTGCCTACATCTCGGGGCGGAGCAGTTGCACGAAGCCACTTTTATGCACCCCCGACACCCCAGGTGACCCAGTCGTCCACAGACTGACCATGTGACGTCACGGCATAGCTTTGACAGTCGTCATGTGTCTCTAGGTGACGTCACAGCGGCTCTCTGTGGACCGCACACGCGTGCATCCGACTGGTGGCCATCTTTACGTTGTGAACTGACATGACAGTCGATGACACCACAACTGTCAGCAAAGTGTGCTGGAGCATGACACAAGACAGATGATGACACCACAAATGTCAAACCATTTTCTACCGGAACATGACACATGACACAGCTGTGATGGACACTAGGAGTGTGGCGGCCGACAGGTAGCGCAAGTCAGTGTCAATACGCAGCCTAAGTGATTCTACTAATTAGTCTTTGTCTGAACATAAAAGAATTAATGTTTCAATAATGAAAATGATGGATATCGATGTGACGGCGGTGTGATTGTGACTACAGCAACAAGCCTGTGTGAAGGATTTGTGATGTGACGTGGAATGTTTGTGATGTAACAGTTATCAATGGCAAGCCCCTGCTGTACACATCGTAATGTCGCACACATCTTCACAACCCCGGCAAGGCCTCATCCCCTTTCATATTTTTAGCAGTTAGCAGCGCTCCTGCCCCTCCCTCTTCTACTCACCCCCTCCCGTGTCAGCATCACCCCACGACACTCTCACACACTGGTCAGCAGCAGCAGCAGCCCTGAGTGATGTAGCCTTGTAGTCAGGGATGTAGCCCTATAATGAGTGATGTAGCCTAGTGATCAGGGATGTAGCCCTGTAATCAGGGCTTTGGTCGGCTGGAAGCAAGCAAGTGAGCGGGCATCCAAATGAGGAAGGGTTGTTGTCTTGGCCGGACTCTTACTCTCCCCCGTGTTGTCGTTAATGCAACTGTTCAATTTCCGCCCCTGATTTGCGGCGCTTGTTCAAACTGGCGTTTCCTCTCTCTCGAAGGAGACAAATATGTCTGAAGCACGAGAGATTTATTCGGAACAAATTGTTTGGCAATGCACATGGCGCCCGCGGCAACACTTGTGTTTGATGTACCTTCGCCAAGTTTGCGTTTTCCGCGCGCGGAAGTGGAAGCCGATGGTCAATTCCAGAGATTTCGTCCCTCCTCCCTCCCCGCCCGTCGGGCTGATGTCGTCTTGATGGGTGGCCGCCCCCTGGAGCGTGATGGTCGATGGGCAGGGAGGGTATCATTAGTGGCGGCCGGCGGTGATGGTCCTGGACCCCGGCGTCCGCGTCCGGGAAGGGCGATAGCCACTGAGTGACCACCTGGGAGACAAGCGGAAGAAAGGGACCGGAGGGTTGCTGGTAGTCGGAAATGATGATTGCCCTCCTCACATCCACCACAAGCGAGTGCCACTCTCGGCTAAGGGCTTGAAGGATTTCCCGATTCCCGATGAAAGTTCGAGTACACGAGGCTGACCAGCATGATGGCCACAGCGGTTAACGTGGTGATGACCACTGCTGTGTGTTGTTTGAGATGATGGTAACAACTGTAACACTGCTGTGTGTTGTTTGAGATGATGGTAACAACTGTAACACTGCTGTGTGTTGTTAGAGATGATGGTAACAACTGTAACAACTGTAACACTGCTGTGTGTTGTTAGAGATGATGGGATGTAGTCTGTAACAACTGTCACACTGCTGTGTGTTGTTAGAGATGATGGTAACAACTGTAACACTGCTGTGTGTTGTTAGAGATGATGGTAACAACTGTAACACTGCTGTGTGTTGTTTGAGATGATGGCATGTAGTCTGTAACAGTTGTGGTAACTGCTGCTCTCTTGTATATAAGATCTCGTGACATACTCTGAGGCAGCAGGTGTTTGTCAAACACACACACACAGACAAACATACACACACAAACACACACACACAGACCGACATTCTGTGAGGAGGCAAAGTGACGGCACACATCAGCTGGTGAGACACGTGTCGATGTTGGTATGAACACCAGGAGTGAACACGTCCATTTCACACTTTGTGTTCACACCTCTTAGTCTTTTGTGCTGACGAGGAAGACATGCTGCTTGTGTGGTGGCTGATATGAAAGACAAAACTCCGCTGATGCTTTTGCATGGCTAAGGATGAAAAAATATTGCAATGCTGGGCTTTGGTACTGACGACACTCACACCCCCGACTGTTGTTGTTTATTGTAAAGACCACCAGACCCCTACTGTTGTTGTTGTTGTTGTTGTTGTTGTTGTTGTTGTTCCATGTCTAAGATCATCACACCCGACTGTTGTTGTTGTTTCATGCTAAAGACAACGCCAGCCCATTATGAAGACAGGAGAGGATGTAATGAAATGCGCGGAGCAGGGCTGTGCGGGGGGCAGGAGGATGTCGGGAAGAGGGAAAAGCAAATGGCGTGTTGAGCTTCTTGCGGTTTTGCTGCAGCTGCTTGCTGCATGTTGACGTACTGCCTGCTGACCGGTCTGATGTCATTAACGGCCGCGTAGCTGTGTACAGCAGGTCACTTAGAATGGCAAGTGCTACCACGTGACTGTCTTGTCCTGTACCCACGTCATCCCCCCTCTCTCTATTACTTTACTCTTTCTCTCTCTCCACCTTGTCTCGCCATTCATCCTCCACACAAGTACCGAGACAGGTGTGGGTACATGAGCAGACTGCTGTGACGTCACATTTATTGAATTGTGTGTGTAGGGGGGTGGGGGCACCTAGAAACCAAGTGGAAGGGGTAGATAGTGGGGGGTGGAGGTGAAGTTGCACCATCAGGCAGGTAGATGACAAAGTGCTGTCTCAGATGTCCCCCCTTCATGTGTAGATTCTTGCTGAGCGAAGCTGGCTAAAAGGTTAATAAACACTCCACAGGCTTGGCGCTGGCTGCTGATGGGTTAACTCAGTCTGCCACTCTCCTTAGTTGCGACGATAACAAGCTCGATGATTTTAACTGAATCCGCCCTCAACCTTCCCGATGAGGACACGTAGACTGAGCTTGACATGTCATGACGTCACTGATGGTCGGCACTCCACAAACACACGTCACGTGGTCAAGATGTTGTGTCACCACAGTGTGACATGTCACAGCCTGCCTGCCACTGCCGTCCTCTTTACACAGACAAACAGAAGTGTGCATTAGTAACAATAAATAAATAAAGATTTTGTCACTATCCTGTCTTATCAACAACATTACAATGACAAACACACTACAGACTATTTACTCGCAAATCTTAGTGAGAAGAAATTGCAGTCACTAACCTCCAGTGTGTTAGTGTGTTTGTTTGTTTGTTTGTGTTAGTGTGTTGTGTGTTTGTGATTCTAGTTTGTGTATCCACCCTGTAGCACCCGCACTTGCTCGGGTTGTAAGGACTCTGTACAACTGTACATCAGGAAGTAGACGAAGAAAGAAGCAGGGAGACAACGGATGAAACAACTCAAAATAAACATCAGTCCACATCTACAACATTGCGGATCCTCGCCAATGGACCGCCAACTGTAAACAATGCAAAGTTGTTATTTTAATCACTCGTTTCCCGGAATAGCCGGGGTGTATTTACCTCGCACCTTGAATATATTTCTCACCGAAATAATATCTTTGCTTGTGATCACACTTGGCAGTGGGAAACTGTTCAACTGACAACATTTGTCCTTCAGTCATTCTCACAATGTCTGAACTGGAAACATCGAACGCGTGCTTGTCTGCGTGTCTTTCTCACCCGAATGACGAACAGGTAGACAGGCCGCGTGCGTGTCTGTCCCATCATGCCCTCCTGTGTTCGGTTCCTCCCGTGACAGACGTCCCTGGCTTGCCCCTCAAAGTCTGAATTTTTAACATGATCGACAAGATGAATTCATGCTGCTATACAAACACTGATACACTCATTGAAATTGTCTTGGCGGTGGGATTAAATGATTGGCGGGCCGGACGTTCCCTCCCCCGACAGGTGGGGTTGCGGAAGGTCAGGCAGGTGGGGGAGGGCACCGCCATCTCTTCTGGCCCCAAGACGAGGACTGTGACACTCCTGTTAGACTTATCTCTGGATGTCACTGCAGTTATTCCTCAGAACTAGGGATTTGCTAAATTAATCCAGTCATTGAGCAGCTTTGAGTAGGTCCTCCATCTGACAGCATGAATGACCTGTGACCGGTCCTTGACACTCGCCAATCAGGTTTCTTTTTCTGACCTCGAGGACGTCCGTCCTTTTGGTGCCGCAAAGACCTGTCTTCAGTCAGACATCTTGTCGAGGACATGACCGAACCGAACTGGTTTTTGTCGTTTAACGGTAGCGAGCAGAAGTCCTTGAAGACTAATGTCTGGATCGTCTGCGTTTTCAACCGCACAGCATGATGGGAGCGATTAGGGACTTGTAGAGCTTGAAATTAATGGCGAAGCTTATACTTCTGCTGTCCCGGGTTTTACTCAGTCCGGCCATCGCTGCAGTCGATGCTGTGATTCGATGTCTGCCGCGCAGCTGCTGTCGCCACCGGACTTGACGTTGTGTACAGCCTCACCTTGTACATCGCACGTGCAGCTCTGCTTTTCCTTCTTTGACGATGTCCACCATGACTTTGCTCTCGTCGTTTCACTGTAAGTGTGAGTTGTGGTTTGTCCTGAAGTGTGTACCACACTGTATTCTCGTCGTGCTCACTCGGAGGCTGGTGAAGCGTCACTTGAGCCCTCCCCCTATACACCCACTTGTGAAATGCCATCCTCCTCCGGCCACACCAGCTTCACTGACACACCTGACTGCAGGAAATGAATCGATTTGTAAAGAAATAAATCAGCATTACCCAAACTCCACTTGACTCAAGTCGAGGCTGTCGTTAAGAAAAGTGAAATAAGCTGAGGGTAGGACTGGCGGCCATTACAAAAATGTCGCGCAACACGACGCGTAGCAGCAGCAGCCTTGGGACTGCAGAAAGTCTGATTTTCAAAGGACTTCCGGTCGATCTCTTAAGAGGCGATGTAAGCAGCACAAAGTTGGCCCGATATAAGTGGAGGATAACTGCGATACCGGGAGGCAATTACTGGTCTGTCAATAGAGGGCGGAGAAGGAAGGCGTGTCGCAGAAGGGAAGATGGGTGGGAGGGAGGTGGTCGTGGAGTGTGTGGGAGGCGGGGGAGGGGGCACAAACGCAATTAAGTGTCTGGACAGTGTCAGCGTCCTGCTGACAGCGCCCCCTGTGGCCAACAGCAAGGGACTAATGTCTGTCCTTGACCTTCACCTGTCCGCCCACCCCACGCACCCCATCTCTCATTCGCCGTGGTGCACGTGCAGGCCACTATTGGGCTGGTCACGTGACCACATCGCGTTTGTCAGAAAATGTGAATCGGCGTGAGAGCTGTTGAGTGAGGTTCCTGCTGCCCTAGTGTAGAGCCTGAAGTATCCACACACAGCAGCGCCATCTGCCCAGTGTAGAGCCTGAAGTATCCACACACAGCAGCGCCATCTTGCCCGCAGTCAAACGTCTTAATGGTCTCCCTTGCGGTCGTTTGCCCGGCAGCCCATTGCTGCGCTTAACTTTGTTATCTCCCTTTTAATGCGACATCACACAGCAGCTACGGCCCCTGTTTAACCTGGTTATGCCCCTTTAATTCAGCGGCACTTAGCCAACCGTGGCCAGCGTTCTGCCTCGTTACGTCTTGAGACCACGATAGACCTGCCTCCACCTCAACCCTGGATGTCACTGTCTGTGGTAGGGGAGGGGGAGCGAATCGCGCGGTGTCCCTCCGCTCATCCGAGACTTTGTAATCACATCTCACATTTGACGTCATCTCACGCGGAACTTTGTGATCTCATTGAGACTTTGTAATCACATCTCGCAATGACCTCAGTCCTCTTCTTTTTGACATCTAGTGTGAGATCCTTTCATCTTTGTTTTCTTTCCCCTTGTGTGTAGTTTGGTATGTGAGCTAAATATAGTGCTGTAGCCTGGGATGTAGGTGTACACTGAGCATAGGATGTAGGTGTGTAGCCTATAGTGTGTGTCATATAGTGTACGTAGCATGTAGTGTATGTGTCAATACAATGACATAGTGTGTGTAGTATGTAGCCTACCGTCTATAGGGCCTATAGTGTATGTGGCCTATAGTGTATGTATCAATAGACGTGTAGCCGACACGGTATGTAAGCACACGATACGTAGATGACATCCACCATCACTGACACTAAGTAATGTAACATCTCCCTTAACTGTCATTAATAGCATGTCTTACTTAATCCCACGTGACACAGCGGCTGTCTTAAGTGACATGTCAACCCTGGTATCAAGCAGCTCATCCTGTCACAATGTCTGTACTTGTCCTGTCTCCATGTCTACATCCCTCTGTCTCCATGTCTGCCTGAACTCTGTCCATGTCTACAGTTGCTGTCTCCCTGTCCTACGTGGCATGTCTCATCAACCCTCAGGGTAACTGAGGGCGGACGTGAGTATCTGGCGTCTCGTGTTGTAGCCATGTTGTAGTCGTCCTGTCTGTCTCGCTCTCGGTTGTGCCGTAGTCGCGTCATCATGCTGTCTACACTCTTCACTCTCACATCACAAACACGTCGGTCGTCATATGTGTGATGTCTGTCTCTTTTTCTTCTTCCTTCCACGACAAAGACAAGACTGTAGGCTGCCAATCCGCGGGTTCCAGTCGGACAGGAAAGCCGCCGGCGGGCGGAACGGAGCGAGGAAAATGCGGGGCGGAAGCTGCCGCAGACGAGAACATGGCGCAGGTCTTTTGAAACGTCCACAAACACAAGCTGCCTCCGTGTCTGGGGGGAGGCAGGCCTGGTGCTAGCTACTCTGATTGCAGTTTGCACAAAAACACGCGCCTGGCGGGACACTTTGTGCAAAGGCTCCGCTCTCGCGGAAGTGCGCCCAGTTCAAAACGAGGCTGGATCCCAAAAAGGGCCACAACTCTGTGCCAGCCAAGCGTGTAAAGCGGAAATGAGAAGCGGATTGTGTCTCCTGAAGCATCTTTTTCCAAAAGCTTGAGATCGTCGATGGTGTGGGTGGGTGGAGTGTACGAGTTCTAATTATCTCCCATTGATCGTCTGCTGATCAGACGTAAAGTCCACGTCAGGGGAGGTCACTCTAGCTTGTATGTGGGACCTGGCCAGTGTGACTTGTCGGGTGCTTAATAGGCTTCGACGCATCGAGCCTAGCTGCCTAGCTGCCTAGCTGCGGGTAGCGCCTGGGTGGACTGATGCCTGTGAGCGTGCACGTGGGTGACTCGAGTAGCGTCCAGCATCACGTAGTGTCAAAGGTCACCCGAGAGCTCGTGCTGGTGATCCAGCCACGAACCATCCGACCAACTAACCATTCCGCGTTGAGCTACGTCACGTGATGTCACGTGATCTCGAGGAGGCCGGGACATGAGTGCGCTGCTGCTGTCCGCCCCGTGTTTTGCCAGCATGACAAAGGTGGACGAGGGGGGTCGGCGTGGCTGCCGGTGTTTGTTGCGGCTGCTGCCAATCGATTTGCTTGTAAATACACAAAATCTAAGTTGAAGTCAGCGAAATCTCTTCACGTGCCAACCGAGTAACCTCCCCTGCTGATGAGGTGGCTCGTGTGTTCAAGACTGGGATCCACGCTTCTGAGCCTTCAAAGGGTTTGCATCTTGTTTAAGCGTTTGTCCGGCGGAAAATAGTTTCAGCTGCTGCCCTCTCTGTCGGCGCCGTGGACATCGATGTACAATGGTGTGGCAGTTATCTCCTCCTGTACCCTCTCAATGAGGGGAAGCCTCTGGATCGTTTGTGAGGTCCCGAATGTTCTCTATGAGGGCCTGGGAACTGGGCAGGTGAGCACAGCGGGGCAGACGAGGGAGCATTGGCAGAGTGACTAGAGCACAGACACCGAGCACTCACCTCGGATTACAGTCTGTAGGACCCTGAAAGCAATCGCCACCCGCTCACAGAAGGCGACTGACCTGCACAAAGCGGCGGCAAATCAAAGCCATCAGTCAGGGTGGCCTTGTCTCCTCCGATGTGTGCGCCACCTAGCACCCTGGCCGGTCACTTAACCTCACAAAATTGCGCTGGCCTCCCCTTTGAGTCGCTGCCAGACAAGGATGGCGCTCCAGACCCAGTCTTGAAGAGGCCCAGACGCAGTGAGTGGCAGCTGCGAAGAGATTGGAGGACCCGGGGTCACGCGCATTGAGTGACGGGGTCACGGCCATCTGAGGATGGCGCGCTGCAAGGTAACTGGCTGCTGGAACCGCAGGGAACCTCTGTGACCGCTGCCGATGGAGGAACAAATATGAGCAGGCAAGCGAGCAAACACACACACACACGGAGTTTAAAGCGATGCTGTGTGTCAACATAGATGTTGATTGGCGAGATGATGTACACCAACAAGGATGACGGGAGAGAGGAGATGGAAACACGGAGTAAACAAACTAATTGACATGCCGTCAGTGGACATGTCAACGTCAAAGAAACGGAAACCGAGGAGACGGTTGGCAGGCGGTCCACAGGCCATGACCGCCATCTTGTAAGTCGTCATCGCGTTGATGATTGGCTGGTTTGAGCTCGCGATAAACTTTGATGACGTCATGTCCCGGTGGATTAGGAACCAGGGGCCAAGGAGGGAGCCTCCCCCTCATAACAGATACCGAGCAGGCTAGACAGTCTTTCTTACTCCTTCCCCATTGCATGTAATTCGTCTCTAAGTGCGAGTAAGGTCGAGCAGCCGAGAGAGAGAGAGGAGAAATCGTGATGACAGAACAGAATAAACAGCAGTCGTGCTTTGACTTGCAGCCCCGTGCTAAGGTCGGGTACGGTTGTACTCATTACAGAATTCATTACAGCAGGCGCAGGCTTGTGTTAGCACACTGATATGCAAATGTGATTGATATCATCAAAAACTGTGTCTTCTGAATGTTCTAGAATTTCTTGTGACTGCGATAACCAGGGAATCATTTTTTAAGTATTTTTGTTTCTGTTTAAGTGTTGCTTTGTCTGTGAAGGCTTCACACTGTGATGCTACCGTCGGGTACCGTGTGTGTGTGTGTGACTACAGTCACGCACCTTCTCAGTTTTTCTCGTCACGTGCGAGTGTCAGCGTCCTGGACTGTCGGCACGGAGTCCGTCTTCATCTCCAGAGCCCAGCATCTTCCTACCTCTGTGTCCATCTGAAAAGATCAAAACCTCTTTTGTTTGAGTAGAAAGATGCTCGCCATGATGCTCTGCCTTCTTCATCAGAAATTATCATCGAAATGATGGGAAATGATCCAGGGCCTGCAAATGACAGGTTACAGCACAGAAATAAACAGTCCTAGTAAAATAAGCTTGACTGAAGCCTGGGTTCTTCCCTGTATGCGCATCACAGGTCTATGACCTTTGACCTATGACCGCCTCAGAATTAGCATTCGCCTCTCCGCCACGTCGCTCCGCTGTGGAACCTGACAGAAGACCGGCTTGTCATCAACACTGAATGAAATAAAGCGCGTGGTCGCTTGGTACAACATGAATACTTCAGTGCAGTGTGCATGATGGGATAGCTTGACAGCAGGGAAATGAGAGAAGAGGAGAGGAATGAAGTGAATAAATAGCCGCCTGTACTAGCCACTAGCTGACTAGTGGAGTCTAGCCTCTTGCTATCCACCTACTCACTAGTGGAGTCTAGCATTTTGCTATCCACCTGCTGACTAGTGGAGTCTAGCATCATACCATCCACTTGGTGACCTACTGACTAGTGGAGTCTAGCCTCTTGCTATCCACCTGCCCCGTGTCGGCGCCGACTGTTGCAGAAGAATTTTGTGTCTTCTTGTAGGAGGCCCTTGCCGCTGATGACTACACCAGCGACTGTTGTAGTAGACGTGGGTTAGTGTCAGTCTAGTTGTTAGTGTCAGTCTTGTTGTGCCACAGCTGCAGCTGGAGGCGGTGACCAGCCGTGAAGCTGTCCGGCCAGCCTCTCAGGCGGACGTGCTGCAGGCAGCAACAAGATGCAGCAGCAACAACATCCAGCAACAAAACGCAGACGACCAGTCTGCCGACCTCCACAACGAGATTAAAACACCGAAGAGGTGGAGGAGAAACAGGCGGCAGGAGGAAAACATTGCAAACATGGCGAACAGGGCTCCCACCCGACTAAACTGATGTAGCAGAGGGAGGGAGGAGCTCCTGGGGAGGGTGGAGGCGGGCTAACGACTTCACGTTGAGGTGTGGAGGTGTGCTCCTTGTTGGACCCCGTGCTCAAGCCCCTACTTGCACTGATCGTGGCCAAACAGAAGGAGGAGTGGGGGGAGGTGTCGAGATGGAGGAGGGAGAGTCGATGTTATGTCAGCGTGTGTTTGGCCAGGCAGACATCAACAGGGGTCGTCACCCGCCACGTGTTGACAGACGGTGTTGCCAGTAAAATAACGATTTTCATCTGTATCCTCTAATGTCATCATCATCACCAGACCAGGGTACACCTGGTGAGGGAGAGTCAGGGGGGTGGGGTGGGTGGGTGGAGAGAAAAACGTGGAGAACTAACTTCTCAGCGGCTGTCGGTGCTGGTCCTGCTGGTCCTCCGTGTCATGGCGACTTTGTAGTCGAAAGAAAATGTTGGACCATCTGAGACTTGTCCCACCTGAGGAGCTGCGTGCCTCCGTTATTCTAAGGCAGACCCCACGACCCCTCCATTGCCTTGTTACGTCACCATTACTGGGGCTGGGGTCGGGAGGTGCGTGCCGTGCATGTCGTCAGGAGGGTGACACACACACTGGAGAGGAGGATTCTTGTCGGCAGACCGCTACTCGTCGCCATGTTAAGGTGAAGGTCGCTCTGTGACCTTGTTGTTGGTTGTTGGAGACAAGGTCAGCGTGTTGTGTGAGGGGAGCGTATCTCCTCCCCCGTGCTGCTCCTCCCTCCCCTTCCCTGTAAGTTGGTCCTTTGAACACACGTGTGGGGTAGGACTAGTGTGGGTAAGAGGTTAGCCGCGCGCTGCTCCGCATTGGGAAGGCGCTAGTGTGGGGTAGGCCTAGTGTGGGGATAGGAGGCGCTAGTGTGGGGTAGGAGGCGCGTGTGGGGTAGGAGCCGCTAGTGTGGGGTAGGAGGCGCTAGTGTGGGGTAGGAGGCGCGTGTGGGGTAGGAGGCGCTAGTGTGGGGTAGGAGGCGCTAGTGTGGGGTAGGAGGCGCTAGTGTGGGGTAGGAGGCGCTAGTGTGGGGTAGGAGGCTCTAGTGTGGGGTAGGAGCGTATAGAGGTAGCGACTGACAACTGTCAATCCTAGGCTTGAGCGGTGGTTTGCGGATCCTGTGCTGTTAACCTCAACGTTTACCTCCCTCCAATGTACCCTCAAGTTCAGGAGGTCATGCCGGTCACGTGGTACCTCAGACCAACTGGCCTCGCTCAATTGTTGTGAGAGGAGGTTACTGGGGTCCACGAGGACTGTGTTTCCTAACACAGTCATCGGTTGACTTCTCATCTGAAGGTAAACGTCGTTGGCGAGAGGTCCTCGTCGGCTTATCGCTTTACATTATCTCGCGATGTCTGTTAAAGAAAACTTCCTGTCGGCATCGCTCTACGTCACCTGATGACGTACTGCAGACCCGTACATTACGACAGTGAGGCTTGTCACCAAGCTCACTGAGCTAAACAGACGGCCTGCCAGCCCTCTCGACCCTCCACTGCCGTGGGCCCGGAACCATTGCAGGGAGACAACCCTTCGGAGGCTGTGCCGGACAGTAATGGCACGCCCTCAGTTGCGTCATACGGTCGGTGCGTAAGAGAAAGATAGGATGCGGGCACAGCAGACGTGGCCCTGGGGCCATGATAGGGCGGGGGGAGGAGAGGTGGGGCCTGACTCACCCCCGGAGTCCAAAGACACCCCCACCTCCCGCTCCTCCCCCTCCTCCTCTGTGAAAGCGGCGGCTGCTGACGAGTGTGGGAACAGGAGACCGAAGGCTGAGAGAAACTTGATCGTCGCTTGAGTGCACGTGACCACCCCACGTGACGCCCCACGTGGCTGTTGATGTCGCCATCAAAGAGGACTCGGCCACCAGAGGGCGGCGTCTACAAGCAGACGGAGCGGAGAGGTGGGGGACGCCGCTGTCGTCAGACGTTTCTTCCAGCCCAACGACACTTGACAAGGGGCGCAATCACCAAAATTGATTGGATCCCGCGGGATGAAATAGAGTTTTGACATGCATCTCCACCGCGCGCTTTCTTACCGCATCCTCATCTGCAAACTTCCATACAAGCTGCAAGACATGCCGTTAAAAACGCCTCCCGCCGCGCTGATCACACACAAAAAAAATTCATTAACCGACGAGACGATCGTCATCCCTCGGAAAAGAAAATGTTAGCGATTATCTCCCCTCTCTCTTCCCATCCTGCTTCGCGATTTCGATTTTCGTTCCTTTTGCGACTGTAGTCGCTTGTGGTGGTAGAAATATAATATCAGCTGGCTGACAAAGGCTAATCTTTCTTCAATCAACAGCTGCGCTATAAATAATTTCCCCCAGGCCCCCATCTTCGCAATGTTTGCAACATCCGACACTCGCCGTCTGGAATCGTCTTCATGATCGGTGCTGGAAGTCTTCAGGCCTGATGCTGGACACTGCAGTCTCTGCCCCCTCCCTGAGGTCTCTTCATTGTTTGCGCGCCTCACTTAGTTGTGCGCATGCGCCAGACTTGAGGGGCATCATGTCCAGGGTGGCACAGCCTCAATCCCAGCAGGACGTTGATGACGCTTCCCAGCTGCGCCGCTTGCTGCGCATTGTGTTCATATCCGGCTCCAAATGTTTTTTTCCTGCAGGAACGGGTGTCATGTCCGCTGCGTAAATGTTGTCGACGATTTCCGATAATCGCCGCATCATCGGCACTTTGTGGACGCGCAGCGAAGGCAAACAAGCAAAGTGAGGAGATAATCCAGCCAACAAGTCGTTATAGCAAGTCCAGGCTGCATCGTCTCCCCTGGCGATGGTAGGCAAGCAGATGTATCGACCTCCGCATGGCCGCCAGCTGCCAGACTCATGTTGGAGATGAAAGGAGGCCACATGCCATGGCTGCCTGTGCTAAACACTCCATGATCCACAGTAGTTTTATTTATCATGTGCTGTGGTCGCCGCTGGGTGGCGCTGGTAGCCATCCCCAGTTCTGTGAGTTGTCGTCACGCCACTCGCCAGGGGCGCTACAGTCCGTGTCACGTGGGGTGCGAGAGGATGCGGGCTGACCTTGTCACGTGACTCACCTAGTCAGATGTCAGATGTAAAAGACAGTCTGTAACAGCTGTAGTGGTCACGTGACAGGTAACTGGGTGCTGCTACATCTTTCTTCTGAATACTGTCTTCGGGTTGTGACTTGTGGGGGAGACACTTGAAAGCCCACGTGAGGGTCTCTTGTGTAAATAAAACTGCACCAAGCCCTTAACCCTACCGTTAAACCAAACATACTCCAAACCCTAACTGTAAACCTATTATAACACACGCACACACACAAATAACGCACACAACACGGAACACACACACCACACACAAGCTCTGCAGCCCTAACAAGGACTGGTATCACAGACCAGCACAAGGTGTCAGTCACCTGTGAAGGTGTTTATCTTGTCTTAGCTGACAACATCAAAGGACGGCGGCGTACGCATGCGTGGAAGATGTCAGAATGAAAGTTTTGTTGTTTATGTCGGCGTGAGTGATCTTGTCAATGTCTGACCGTGTCTCATCGGTTAGTAAGACCTCACCCAGCCTCTCCAGTCAGCAGCTATACCCAGAAATGCTATACCCCTGATTTTACTGACGACAAAAGAAGGGGTTGGGCTACTCTAACTACCGTGTCCTAGACACGATGAGCCACTTTTGCTAGTTGCCCTTACGGTCGCTGCAAGGCTGGCGAGTAGCTGACAGCTAGACTGTCGGGTTAGTTAGCTGCTGGTTAGCCATCTAGCTACTACTGAGCCCTGCGTACCCTGTGTACCCTGTGCAGTACCCAGTGCACCGACCTAAGAAGCAAACGAGGCTCGTCTGTCGGGTAGGGGGAGCTGGGGTAGTCAGCTGCTTGATGGTGATTGGCTAGTATGGATCGGCAAGGGCAGTGAATTCTTCTTGGCCTCGCATGTAACTTGTAGACGAAAAGCTGTCATCTTTAGTCTGGCAGCAACCGTCGGCAGAAAATATTTTTGATAAACTGTCGGCCGATGAGACGGCGATCTACATCAATCCTGCCGCTGCAATGGGCGCCATGACAGATCCGGGGAACATCCGGACAACTCGTTTAGATTTATGGATTAATTGTGAACTCCGCCCCGAGGCTCTTTCAGCAGCCGACTTTCCACTTGGTCGCAGTGCGTGTTTACTCCACGCTGTTGACACTCACGACGGCCGCAGTGTTTGGCCGCCACTTTGTGCCCCTCCACTCGGACACAGATGTCTGGGTACTCCGCACCCGGCCAGCCACCAGCATGGCGGCGCATGGCACTGGCGAGACTCGGAGATTGCAAGCCAGGTACCCACGCATTTCCGGTCAACTCAGTTGATTCTGGCGGTTGTCTGTTAATTACCCGCCCCTGATCTCTGGCGGCCTTCATTGATTGGGTACCAATCGCGCACAGACGGGTATTGGAGTCATCGACCGCTAGTGGGGGGAGGGGGACTGAGGAGGGAGGGGACCAAGGAGGGAGGGGAGGGGACCAGGCGGAGGAGTGGCAGGAGAGTAGCGCCATCTTCGCGCGGCGGTAATTGATCGCGGTGTAAATGCACAATTACTCCCCAGGCTTCAGGGCGGGGTGGGGAGCATGGGGGTGGGGAGCATGGGGGGTGGGGAGAGGGAGGCAGAGCGCGGGACGCAAAGAGATTAAACCCTGATTCACGGCCGCATGTTGTCTTCCGCTCCTCCCGGCGTCCTCCGCGCGCCTGTTTACACAGACTCAAAGAATAAAAGGAAAACCTTCCGCCGCAGGCTGGGGGACTCGCTGGTGCCTCCATCGGGTTAGGGCTCGCTGTGTCGTCTGAAGCCAAAGGCATGAGGACGAATGGTGCTCGCCCCTGTTTCCAGAATAGCTTTAGTACTCCGCTAACTGCTGGGTGGCTGGCTGTCAGGATGGACTGAGTGTTTGTTCACTCGCTCTGGCTTCTCGCCATCCGGGGCCTGTCCTTGCTTCTCTTGTCCTTCTTGGCACCTGACAGGCCTGCAACGGGCAACAAGCTCTCCCCCCTCGCCGCCCTCTGTTAGCACTTTTGCATGATGTGTATTTTATTTATTGTTTACTCTAATTTATTTATTGTTTTTTAAAAAATTTCTGTATTTATTTTTTATTGTGGTCTTCATTATTCTTTACATCCATTTTGTCTGTTTCGCTAGAATCTGTGCGAGATGGAAACATTTTACTCGTGAAATACTCCATCTCTCAGGGCGTTGTCAGGATTTCAAACTGACAAGTGGATGTTGAGACGGGACATGTAGAGACAATAGGGTTGTGACAGTAGAGGGTTGTGACAGGAGACGCCATCTTGGGCAGCTGATCCTTGATGTGGATGTGAGCAGCTGACTTGTGGATAAGGAGGTCAGCGTGCTGATGCTCGATACTGCGAATTTTAATGACTTTACAAAGTAGGAATTTTACAAAAGGCAGTCACAAGTAGACGATGAGCATGTTGACTGCGTATTGTGTGCAGCTGGACGGTACAGCTGGACGGTACAGCTGGACGATCAAAAGATTGTCTGGTGACATCATTTCACATTTCACTCCGTGACACACCACGCTGCGTGTCAAGGTTTACACAGAGACATAAACACAAGTTTGTTGCCACACTGTCCTTGCTGGCTACAAAGAGGATGGAGGATGAGTTCGTCACAGTCACGCGTGTGGCGCCACCGGCGTTTGAACCATTTCTCTGTCAGCTGCTGCTTTGGTCTAAGTTTTACCTACTTGCACTTAGTGAACCCTTGCCTGGCGGAAAATTCGGGAGAACGATGACGTAAGAAAAAAAAGGTCCAAGCAGGTCTTCTAGAGAGTTCTGTCTTCTTTTCCTAGCTCTAGACTGTCTGGTAGTTTTCCTTTACGGGAGGAGTTCGCAGACGACGGCAGAGAAGCGTGTGAGGAAACGGAGGGTGGAGATGATGAAGATGGTCAAAATGATGAAGATGTCTGTCACTTTGGACTCCTCCACCTCGCGGGTCTGACGTATCAGTTATTGAGTTGATATAAATAGTCTCCACCCAATCATACGGGCACTTTGACGCCGCACATTGACAGCTGGGCGCCACGGCAGTCGCCAACGGCTTATTGCGCACATGGCACGTCACCGGCGTCACTACCAACGTCACACCTAGAGGAGTTTTCTCTAGCTGACGTCACTGACATCACCGCCACACACATCACCAGTCGCTGACTGTAGGTGATGTCACAAACATTCACATTCACAACACCTGTTTATTTATATTTTATGTGCGTTCCTCCTGCGCAGTAACTACGCACCACGTGAATACATTAATTAATCAGCCAATGGCTGCTGACGAGTAATTCATGACGTATCAGTCATTAGAGAGGGTGTAGCAGTGTTTTGTCACTCGTGCGTAGCTGTGATCCTGATCAACATTACCTTTGTCATCCACATTGCCAACCTTCTCATCTTCATTAACATTGCCAGAGTCGTGCACTGGAGCGTCAACCGTTCACAGCTGTGTTCACATTGTCCACAGCTGTGTCACAGAACGTTCAACCTCTTCGTAGCTGTGCCTTCGTGTGTTCACAGTCGTTCATAGATGTGTTAGCATGTTCAAAGTTGCTGATAGCTGTGTCGCCGCATGTTCACAGGTATTTATTTCTGTCGTCAGATGTCCACCACTACGGAGCTGGAGATGAATCACTCTGGGATGACCTTTGCATCCCCGAGTGACGTCACGGGGCTCAGTGGAGAAGACTACGCCGAGTGTGATGATGTCACGTGTGTACTGACCACCCCCGAGCCGCTGGACTTGTCGGTGTGCGAGAGGCTGGCCCCACCGCCTGTCCCCCCCTGGCTACAGGACGCTCCCTCCCGCCTTCACGAGATGACCAGACACTGCCGCAGCTGGACTTTGTACCAGGGTCAGCAACTCTTGTCACAATCTCTCTCTATATATATAGGATGTATATATGGTGACAGTCTCTCTCTATATATATATAGTGTGACAGTCTCTCTCTCTATGGATACACACGCGCGGAAACTCACACACGGACACACACACACATATACACGAACACAGAGACACACGAACACACACAGACACACACACACATAGACGCACACGCTTGCATACATGTAGGAGGTAGATGTGGGCAAGATAGCACAGCGGCCATTTCTCTCATTTAGAGAAGAAGCTGTAAAGTATAATTAGCTGTTGTCGGCACGTCACTCTCATCAAAGAGAACATGTGACGCGAGCAGCCGAGGGTTTCGCTGGCGTCAGACCTCGTTACACTCGGCGCCTTTGTAAAAGTTGTAACAACCTACCTGTCTATTTATAGCCGTTGTAGTTCTAACATTTTTCTATTTTTCTCTTGCCGAGGCAGCAGCCAGTGTCTCTTGTTTTCTTTGAATGCAAAATGCAGCCGTTAATTGAAGCCTGCGTGGTGTGAGTTTGGTGGAGAGACACGTGCACGAACTCCATTTGTCTTCAAAACGTTTCAAAAACTGAGATCTCACTCGGTCCGTGTGAAGCAGCAACAACAACAACAACAACATTCACCACCACAACAACAGCAACAACAAATGCCTGATTATATAACACGAACTCACACTCGCCAGGAACGCGCTCCTAGTGCTTGAGACAAGGAGACAAACAACATACGAAGGGCGGAAGGATAAACAAACAGCACCGACGACCAATAACAAACACAGAAAACGCAAAGAGGAATCAGGTAACAAGAGCTGAGGAGACTTCCAAGATGGACGCATTGTGTGGACTGTTGTTATGAGTAATGCTGAAGGAAGAGATCTTCATATTTCCTGAGTAGTCTCCGCCTCCTCCACTTCGGTCATCCTGAACCTTTGGAGGACATTCCATGGCGGCAGGAAGACATGAAGACCTGCCTGCTTGACAGTAGGACCTCCTGCTGCTCCTCCTGCTCTCCCGGAATTTCATATCGTTGTGGACACACCTTGTATCCGTTTGGCAATATAACAGCAACACAGGTGAAGATATCTTTCTCAGGAACCCATCATTGTCCGGCAGAGCTGGCGGAGTCACTCTTGGGGGATTCCCCGTGTTTCCACCTGCGGTGGTTGTCGCTTCACAGTTAGCGGTGGCGGTGGTTGATACATCAAGGATGTCGCGACTGCGCACCACGTCATCCGGCAGTGTGTGTTCACAGGGTTCACGAACTGCACTGGTTCAAAGAGCACAGCCTGCATGCCAGTCCAGTGCCGGTGGTACCTCAGGTGTGCAGCCACTTGTTACATCTGTAGCCATGACAACCAGACGACAGCAACTCGCCCAACACCAGCACGTGTGACAAGACCAACGATCAGCGCTACCTGTTACTTCTACTAAAGACAGGAAATGCTGTCTGCTCATCTCTCTTCGTCTTTGAGAGAAGAAAACAATGGACGACTGTTAGTTGGAGAGTTTGGACACCATGAACCACCAGACATCCTGGCGTGAGGACTGATGGTCGGTAGAGGAGGGAGTGGCTGTGTGGGGGAATGTGGGGGAATGTGGGATATCATCGCTTCTCTCTTGTGGACCATCTTCGATGGCAGGTTTCCTTCAGTCACTTCATGGCGATAAAACTGATATAAATTACACTGACGATTAATAATAGTATAATTCCTGACAGACAGGCTGAACCCCGAGAACTCTGACTGCAACTGCGATCTGCTTTGCTTTCTTAAAGGATAAAAGTCCTTCGAGACAAGCAGCAGTTGAAAGGTGCAAATAGCTTTATTGGAAAAGAAAACAGTTCAGAACAGCTTTTGGTAATTCGCTTGTAGATGGGAAAAGAGACGGCAGTCATTCCGACAGAGATGCAGGTAAAAACTAGTCAATCAGTCGTCCCACGACAGGTACCTGTGGTTGGGGGGATGACATGGATAGACGAGCAGCTGACAGGTCGCCATCTTGTCTACTGTGGGCGACAGTCAGCAGTCCTGTACACGACGACCTGTCCAGTCTGTCATCTTCGTAAGTCAGTTCTTTTGTGAATATTTGATTCTCCTTTCTGTTTGTACGAGTCGAGTCCACGAGTCACATCGGTGCAGCAGGATGGAGACTACCAGGGTTTGTACACCTTGTACTTGTAGTGACCCTTACCTCATGGCTATGCCAGGTCCTGTACAGTCTAGCCATTGCCGCTGTTGTTGTCGCCATCCTGGTGTGGATACCTAGCGTGGAGCTGCCGTCGTTGGAGAGGGTGGCGCCCAAGTACCTGAAGCTGCTGACCTCTGGCAGCCTGTACCCCGGTCACAGAGACCTTGTCTTTGTCACTGCCACTGACCCTCATTTGCTGGTGTCAGTGCTGGGCTCCATTCCATATTCATTTGATGCAATGGAGCCCAGCACTCTATTTATCCCAGAGGGCAATAGGGGGAAACTCGAAGCACAAAAACACTAAACAAAGCCACAACATCTCCATCTCTCCCAGACTCACACATTCATGTTGTCGACACCTGCATTCATTAGCACACAGCAACATTCACTGGTCACACGGCTGAAACAACGAAGGCCACCACCTCGGTCTGTTGGTCCTACCCGCAGGTACACAGAATCGTCGGCAGACAGGACATGTCTGTCATCACAAACAGTTTCAGACACTTTTACAGGTGCTTGCCTGCTGTAGAGAGTATGAACTCTGGGCTGCCCCAGTGGCCTTTGGTCAGGTAGATACAACCATGGAAGCTGCTCTTGTCCTTTACTGATAAAATGTAAACACAGATAAACGAGGACAGCTCGGTCTCTATGTGCAAGCAAGGAAATAGGTGAAGAAGTTGCTGGGAGACAGAGAATACCAGCTTCCGGAGAAGGAAGAGGCGGTGATGAGCATTCTTCACAACAGCCTGAGTGTTGGGATCCCAGCGAAGTCTCCTGTCGAAGATGGACCCAGGTCTTTAACAGTAGAGACAAGGTTCACCTCCGTGTCCCGGATGACACAGGACTTTGTGGAGAATTCCGACAGAAGCTAAAGACAATGTCTCCGGTCTTACACTAAGTTGTAAGAACTGGTCATCACACCAGGCAATAAAGTTATCCCAAGCTACACCAGGCTATCTACTGGCCGGCTAAGGAGAAAGAGAGAGAATTGTCATCAGAGAATTTGACGAGATGTTGACCAGGGCTACTGCCACAACTGTTGGTGTACAGAATAAACAGAAGTGGGGATAAAACACAGCCTTGTGGTGATTGTCCACTTGTCATGGAGTTAGAGAAAGTGCCAGTGACCACTACTCGTGCTGCCTGTCCACCACACGTGAATGGTCCTCGACACTAGCTGATGGTCAAGACTTGTCAGTCCTCTAGCTGGGTGGGTGGTCGGGTGGTGCTCACAGCCGATGAGTCAGTCAACCACAGTCGTGTGTAGTGTGTAGTGAGTTGTGGTAGTCGTGTGTTGTGTGTAGTGAGTTGTGGTAGTCGTGTGTTGTGTGTAGTGAGTTGTGTGTAGTGAGTTGTGGTAGTCGTGTGTTGTGTGTAGTGAGTTGTGTGTAGTGAGTTGTGTAGTCGTGTGTTGTGTGTAGTCGTGTGTTGTGTAGTGAGTTGTGTGTAGTGAGTTGTGTGTAGTGAGTTGGTAGTCGTGTGTTGTGTGTAGTGAGTTGTGTGTAGTGAGTTGTGGTAGTCGTGTGTAGTGTGTAGTGAGTTGTGTGTAGTGAGTTGTGGTAGTCGTGTGTTGTGTGTAGTGAGTTGTGTGTAGTGAGTTGTGGTAGTCGTGTGTTGTGTGTAGTGTTGTGTGTAGTGATTGTGGTAGTCGTGTGTGTGTGTAGTCGTGTGTTGTGTGTAGTGAGTTGTGTGTAGTGAGTTGTGTGTAGTGAGTTGTGGTAGTCGTGTGTTGTGTGTAGTGAGTTGTGGTAGTCGTGTGTTGTGTGTAGTGAGTTGTGTAGTCGCGTGTTGTGTGTAGTGAGTTGTGTGTAGTGAGTTGTGGTAGTCGTGTGTAGTGTGTAGTGAGTTGTGGCAGTCGTGTGTTGTGTGTGGCAGTGTGTGTTGTGTGTAGTAAGTTGTGGTGGGGCTCGTGTTGTACGTTCTTATTTCAGAGGACTTAAATTCAAGAATTGGGACAGAAACGTGTCACACATCTACATAGTATTAGTACACTGTAAGTTGTGTTTTCTACAAGTGAAGAAACTCTTATCGAACATATGCAGAGGATGAGGTTAATAATATGGCCGACTACTACTACATATGATCTCTACTTTGGGTTTGTTTATACAAATTTCTTTTATAAATTTGTTTATAAATTAGTTTAATTACTGTATGTGGAAATTGTAAATATCAAATATGGAAACAGTGCAATACATTATTATATTGCTTCTGACCAACAGTTCCACATAAATTAATTGGATTTTAAGATGAGAGGATTGAATGGAAACACTTTCCAGAAGATTTTATTCTTCGAGTTCATGTAGATGGTCAAATTACAAGCAATACCCTAAAAACACTAGGAAGACATGTGAAGAAGATGGTATTGAATCCCTATCATATTAAAACCTTTCATCAAACTGTCCGTTCCCTAAGATACAAGATCCACTAATACCTTGATGTAGTTTGAATAACATCTGTGAAATAACAAGTGATAAATGAAACTTTCTTCTTATTCCACTCATTACCACTGCTACCTTCAACGTGTAGTATGCACGTGAGGAAAATGATTCGATATAGAATGCACCGGAGAAGAAAAAAAGATAAAACTCTTGAGAAGATTCCGGAGATCAGCCGATGAACAAATTTTTGTTCTGATGAGTAAAGAACATAAATATTTCTACAATAGAGAAAGACACTCTACAACATGTCAGACCATAAACAGTTGTATACATACCTCCCGAACTCTTCAACCATTCAGTAAAAACCTTTAGGGAGACTGTAAATAATGTATTATGTAAGATCGAGGCTTGGTAAGAAATGCAATAGACAGTGGAGTACTC
The DNA here is from genome assembly GCF_003073045.1 of Pomacea canaliculata. Lineage (NCBI taxonomy): Eukaryota > Metazoa > Mollusca > Gastropoda > Architaenioglossa > Ampullariidae > Pomacea > Pomacea canaliculata. The sequence continues at coordinate 28,593,056 of NC_037597.1, read as the reverse complement.
TGTTCATTCTAGGGCAGTGTGTCAAATAGAGAATCCATTAAAACAGAAAATACTCAAAAGGCTTTACGAGCTCAGTTTTAATGGAAAACTCTAGAGTAAAGTATTTAAATATTCCGACGGTGCTTTGTGTCCATTTGTCAGTAAAGTATTTCACCACATTTTGATAAAAGCATCTGTCCAGCACAGGGGAGTCAATCTAGTATTCAGCCATTCATCAGAAGGGAGATTACTCAGACCCAGCTAACTACCATGAAGTATCTGTCCATGACACTAGCAGTAAGGTGTAGACTGGCATTCCGCATGGAATAGTAGGTTTTAAACGGGTGGATGACAGGTGAGTGTGGGACTGTGTCAAGTTGGTATTTGGAAAGACCTTGCTACGAGTAAGCACATGTTGACTTTCTGTGATGTCAACCTGGAGCGAATCTCTAGGAATCGTAAATTTTACAATGCTTTTATTGACTTTGAAAAGGCCTTTGATTGTGAATCTCGAACATTGCTCTGGTCAACACTTTTCACCTGGAAAATTAAACTATGCCTACAAAATACTAGAGAGATGGTGTTGATGTCAGAAACTGTGACAGGATTACAAAACCAACGGGATGTATTTCAGAAACATCAGGAACTGATCGCCTAGCTGTTCATTTAGGTGAGAGTAGTATTAGTGTTTTCTACAAAAGGACTCTTAGCAGCGAATGGAAGTGGCTGAATAAAAGTACACAAAATGAAAGTAAAATAATGCCCACTTCTCGCGGTCATGTTTGTATCTGTGACATACTGAGTGCTAATGACAAGGATGTAGACCTCCATCAGAGCCTCTAACATGGTGGGGCGACCGGACAAAGGGAAGCAGAACTGAGGATCTAAAACGAGGCTGATATTCTCTTTACTTGTGGACAGGTGTGGCGACATGGAGGAGTGGAGCACTTACTTCTCAGTTTTATTCAATGTTTAAACACAAGATTGTTTATTGTCACTGGTAGAGGTGAAAGTACATCGCCAGTGATATGACAGACTAGTTGCTTTCTAAATCAAGTGTCAGTTAAGTGTCAGCCACACATCTTAGCTTTTGCACTAGAAATGCGATTAATTTCAACCATGATTTCCCACCTGAAGGTATTGTGACAATAATATGACGTGTCCCTGTTTATCACATCCATGGTGAAGATGTCCATCTCAGGTAGTTCTACCAACAGGTGAGATGACAGAGACACGTGTCACACGAGTGCCACCAACTGTAAACTACTGATAGCATGGTCAGCACATAATGAGATCACATTGCCACCTGTAAGGTGTGATCATAGTCAGCACATAATGAGATCACATTGCCACCTGTAAGGTGTGATCATAGTCAGCACATAATGAGATCACATTGCCACCTGTAAGGTGTCCTCATAGTCAGCACATAATGAGATCACATTGCCACCTGTAAGGTGTGGGCTCCAGCCGGACACAAAGGCCATGCTGTTCTGGCTGAAACATTCTGTCGCTGATGTTTGTGACATGTCTTGTCACATGATGTACTCCAGACCTGTAGAGCTCACCCAAAGGGTTAACAGACTGTTTGTATTCGCGTGTGTGTGTATACGTGTGTGTACGTGTGTGTATACATGTGGTTGTGTGTACATGCGTGTGTAAGTGCGTGTGTACGTGTGTGTGCGTGTGGGTATGTGTGTGTACGTGTGTGTATACATGTGGGTGTGTGTACATGTGTGTGTAAGTGCGTGTGTACGTGTGTGTGTGGATATGTGTTTGTACGTGTGTTTGTACGTGTGTGTGAGTGCCCAGGAATGAGTAGCTCAGCGGACCGTTGTCACAAGTCGTGGGTACACAAGTCCGTGGCTCCCCGCAGTACAAATGCTGATGTCCGCCATCTTGTTTGCAGAACTGTGCCAGCAAGGGGCAGTGAACTCCACGTGGTTAGACCCCCCTGAGGACCACACAGCAGGTATGGTGCACACAGCATGCGTACACCTGTAGGTGCACCTGTAGCGTCACGTGACGTGGCGTGGAGTATGATGTACATTGCTGGAGTCACGTGTGTGTGTGTAAAGCAGCGTGTAGTTGGTGGTAGCTGTGTGTAGTGTGTAGTGTGTAGTGTGTAGTGTGTATGGTGTGTAGTGTAGTGTGTGTGTAGTGTGTATGTGTGTAGTGTGGTGTGTAGCGTGTAGTGTGGTGTGTAGCGTGTAGTGTGGTGTGTAGTGTAGTGTGGTGTGTAGTGTGGTGTGTAGTTGGTGTGTAGGTGGTGGTGTGTAGTAGTGTGTATGTGGTGTGTATGGAATGTGTAGTGTGTGGTGTGTAGTCTGTGGTGTGTAGTGTGTAGTGTGAAGTGTCACTTCAACCATGCACGTGGTGTCATGTGACTGGAATCACTCGTGTTGTGTGATGTGTGACTGCAAGAACCCCGTCTCCCCAACCGTCTCCTCCCACTTACTGACAAGTCTTCACAGTCCACCTGTCCCGTTGTGTGGACACACGGGGTGCTGCGGTCAGCTGTGTGCTGTGGACTGTGGACTTAGTGCTCTGTGTTGTGTAAACTGTGGACTGTGTGAACTGTGGACTGTGTGTTGTGTTGACTGTGTTGTGTGGACTGTGTGCTGTGAGAACTGTGGACTGTGTGGACTGTGAACTGTAGACTGTATGTTGTGGACTGTGTTGTGTGGACTGTGGACTGTATGCTGTGGACTGTGTGGACTGTGTGGACTGTGAACTGTAGATTTGTGGACTGTGGACTGTGGACTGATGCTGTGTGGACTGTGTGGACTGTGGACTGTATGCTGTGGACTGTCACGAATGGTTGTTGATGTACCAACACGACCCTCTCGCTTTACAACTATTTGTTTCCTTCCTCACACTCGTCGATCACACATTCCTTCCTTCCATGAGACTCCACCCTCCATGCACCTCCCTCTCCCGGAGCTGGGGCTGGGGCTGGGGTCGGTCTTTTCAATGTGAAACCTGGCGCCGGTCTTTCTGTCCTGATATTGGCTCACTAGCATGTACTCTGCTGTCTACTAATATTTACTGACACATGTGTGTAGTTTCCGTCCTGCTACTGCTAACTGTATTCATTCAGTAAAGTTATCTTTCCTCTTATCTGCTCATCTGTGTGCTGTGTGTCTGGTCTGTGTACCTGTCAACAGTACAGGTGTGTTGTATGTATGTTGTGTTGTGTATGTATGTGCTGTATATATGTTGTGTGCTGTATATATGTAATTGTGTGTGCTGTATATATGTCGTGTGCTGTGTAGACATGTTTTGTGGACCAGACACTGGAGCCTGTGACGTAGCTGCTGTCTGTGTAGCGACCTCAGTGGAGATGACAGGCGGATTAACACGACTGAAACAAGTCCCGCAGGAGAAAACAAAAGAAAAGACCTGAAGGCTGAGCTTGTCTCTGTCTGCCTCGTCCTTCCCTCGCACGCCATTGTACCAGGGGAGCTCGAAACGTTGCAGAATTTCTTCTGTAGAAATGTTTTGCGTGTCACGTGTCATAAAATGTCGGCAGTTCATCCTCCACGAGACAGACACAGCCAATAACACAACATGGACGTCAGTGTTCTTCAAAACGTTTTTTCCGAATGGCTTGAAAACACACTGTCGGCACCCTGCTAGGCTCTAACATCGAGATTATCGAGAGGATTGAGATATTCCAAACGATTGAGATTATCCAAGTGATTGAGATAATCAAGATGGCCGAGGCTCCAACGTGTGATCCTGGGAGTTTCTGTTTCACTCCAAGAAATCAAGTATCAACGCGTGAGACCTTTGGGGATAGAGATACGAATATACGCAGCTATCCTCCACCATCAGGATAGTGTCTTCCGATTGTGTGACATCACTAACATGTGTAGGTGACGTCACATACACTTGCAGACGGGCGCAGCCAGTGGCCAAGAGGCCTCCGTGACGTTTCTCGTGGTTAATGATGGGGTCACACCGGGTGACCGACTGAGAGAACACTCGGGTGATGGATGGACAATGTTGCAGCCTCCGTCAGTTGGCTGTCCTCGTGACGTGGACGTCGACAGACACCAGACACGCACTGTATGGAGACCTGGTGACGTGTCCACACCAGTCTCGTGTACAATATGTTTATGTAACAAGTGTATGGCTTACATCTGAACTCCGCGTACAGAGCGATGACAATAAATAAGGGAAAGTATCCAGGAATGTCAGCAGAGTTGTCGCCCTTGTGTCCAATCAGCCAAGTGCCAGCAGCCAGGAATGTTTCTCACTCGTGGCAGACACTCCAATGCCCCCTTCCTCCCCCATCCCACGTGATGTTTCTTGGAGGATACCTCGGCGTGAATCACCTCCACACCGCTACTTTCACTCCACTCATCCTATTCACACTTCCTCCACCCTCGGGTCCCCCCGCCCCAGCCTCGCCACCCGGTGGTCTCCCCCAGCCTCCCAGCTGCTTGCAGCGCCGCGGCCCCGGGCCTAAAACAACAGGCAGTGAGATTTAATTATCCACCCACTGCGCAGCCGGCGTGAACAGATCCCCAGACCGGAAGATTGCGCCGGAGAGCATGGTAGGGGAGATAAATATTTTAGCAGTAGCCCCTGCCAGTCGCCAGCTCCTGCCGCCCAGAGAGAGACACATAGGGAGGATGGAGGGAGTGACAGCGAGAGGGACAGAGAGAGAGGAGGACAGAGAAACAAGGAGAGAGAGAAAGAGAGACGTAGTAATTGGAGAGCACCTTGCTAGGCGCGCGTCCCCTGGACTTTGCCTGATTGATTTTAGTAATTGTGTTTTTTAATTACCGCCCCTACACGCAGGTCCTTGCCTCCTGACTAACGTCTGGCAGTCAAGGGCAGGTAATCCATGAATACTGCATCGGTCCAGACAGGTGTGGCGTCAAACTCACGCGTCAATCGCTTCCTGACCTGACGTCCGATTTGCTACGTGCCACGTCAGATTTGCTACGTGCCACGTCAGATTTGTTATGCGCCACGTCAGATTTGCTACGTGCCACGTCAGATTTGTTATGCGCCACGTCCACGTCCGATTGGGAAAAAATGGAGGTCGTTGACTGAACGCTGTGTGTACTTGAGTGAACGTTGTGTGATATGAACGCCGCGAGTACTGCGAGCCCTCGCTTAGCTTTCCTTCCCGAAGTCAAAGACAGAAAATGGAAGGAGAGAAGCAAGTGGTGCGTAGGTCAGAAGTGACAAGGTGCAGGCAAGTGAATCCTCCTGTACACCTGGACAGCCAAACACCTGAGACTAGGGCGGGCGAGACAAGGAGACAAGGAGACCAGATGGTGAAGACGGCCTGACACACGCGCAGATGTTACGACAGATGTTAGAGTAAAACCCACAGCCACAGGAAACGTCACAAGTCGACGTCACATGTCCGCTTACACAAACGTCTCCACCAAGGGACGTCACTCTCCTATAGCTTGTGTCACAGAGAGAGACAGAGACAGAGAGAGCTTATGTGTGGTAAGTCTTGCTGGCCACGCAGCTCTCCTCACACAGGTCTCCACACGCAGCTCTCCACACGCAGGTCTCCACACACAGCTCTCCACACACAGCTCTCCACACGCAGCTCTCCACACGCAGCTCTCCACACGCAGCTCTCCACACACAGGTCTCCACACACAGCTCTCCACACGCAGCTCTCCACACACAGCTCTCCACACACAGGTCTCCACACGCAGCTCTCCTCACACAGCTCTCCTCACACAGCTCTCCACACGCAGCTCTCCACACGCAGCTCTCCACACAACATGGCCAAGAGGCGGAAGCACTGGGCCTGCATTTCTCATATCAAGTGTCTAAACAAAGTCATTGTTGCGTTGCACACACTCAGGCGAGGTCGGTGTGTGTAATCATGCGCGTCACTCAGGCCGCGTGCAGTCAAGCACGAGGACAGTAACGTCACACGCTCTCATCGCCAGATGAAGCATTTCTCTCACTCCACCACCCGCTCGCTCGCTTGTCAAAAATCCGCCACACGAAAGGACTATTGAACCTGCACATAAAAATACACACAGCACTTGGCGCTTGGTGAGGAGGTGATGATGGGAGGGAAGCTGTCTTCCTAACCCTTTACAAACAGTCTTGGACGCACCACGTGGTCCCGCGTGCACAGCCTTGTGCGTGCGTGTGTGTGTGTGTGGGGGGGGGGGGCTCCCTGTCATCGTTTTCAATCCAATCGAGGATGAAATCCGGAATTACGACCTGAGGCTGGACAGTCCTGAGGTTTATAACGGACACGACAATCCTCCCACTCGGAGCCTGTAGCATTTTGTTCAGAGATGTGTGTGTGTGTGAGCCTCCGTCCGCCTCGATGTCAGGCTATTGTATTTTATTGCGAGGTTGATGATGTGGAGGTGATAGTGGGTGGTGACGATGCTCTGTAGATGATGATGATGATGATGATGATGATGATCTTGCTGTTGCAGTTGATGAAGGACTAGGCCCCGGGCCTCGCGGTGTCCAGTGGGTCATCCCCGCCCTGGCACTGGTGGTGGTGGTGCTGCTGGTGCTGCTGGCGGCCGTCATGTACAAGTACTACCGCCACCCCAGCAAACGGTAAGGTGGAGAAGCGATGAAGATAAGCACCTACGTAATGATGACATTGGCAATGTGTAAACGATGTCAGTAAAAACTGCAGACTGAAGATGTTGATAAAAGTTGCTCTGAGTCTCTTCCCTCTCTTCCTCTCTCTCTCTCTCTCTATCTCTGTGTCCTGTGACACTGTGTCTTGTAACTGTGACCTGTAGGGTGGGTGTCGTGTGACAAGACTAGAGCAGCTGCACCACTCACACCTGCCCTGCGTGTCAGTAGGCGCCCGACTGGCAGCCTGTCCACCTGATGTCATTCAGCCCCCACCTCGTCTGTGTGCCTCCTGGAGGACTGTCATGGCAGTGTCATGTCGGGTGACATTCCGCATCACATGTCTTGATGATGGCCAGCAGAGGTCGCTAGATACCATCATGGCGGTGACTGACCACGAACTCCTTTTAGTTTTGTTTTGTGTTCCCTGTAGGAGACGGGGGGTAGTCTCCGGAGGCACTTCATCTCGAGTGCTTGGACCTTCACCTGCTTTCAAATTCGCGGTCCTGAAAATCTGTCTCCGTGTCTGTCTCTCCGCCCTTGTACCATCGGCTCTTACCTCTATACTTCCATCTCTCTCTCACTCCTCTATTATTCTCTATCGTCTTGTCTCATCCTCTCTCTCCCATACCATTTCCCCTTTCACCCTGTGACCTTTCTTGTTTGTTTGGTTTTTTTTGTTTGTTTGTTTGTTTGTTTGTTTGTTTTTTGCATTCTGTATCATCCTTTCTCTCATCTTTCTTTTCTTCTCTCATCTGTACCTCTGTCTCACACTCCCTCTCTCTTTCCCCCTACCACCCTCCAGGTGGCTTGTGCTAAGGTTCCTACAATGACGTTGCACAACGTGACCCCTGAGGGCAACACCACGCCGCCTGGTGTAAGTTTTATGAACGAGTGTTAAACACGTGTTTGGGCAAGATGACTTGTTGATGACTTCTGCTGATGCCACAGCGAGAAACTCGACTGGAAGCACGAGGACGAGGTCCGCAACACAAACCTTTGCTTGCCTCACAGCTCCTCCTCCTCAACCTCCTCCTCCTCCTCCACATTTTTGTTTGAGAGTTGATTTTTAAAGGCGAGGCGTGGATGCTGTCGGTGGATGGACGAGGACTCACTCCACCGACGTGTGACGGCCGTAGAGGCTGCCGCTGATTGCTTGACGCCTGTCGATACCAGGTCGACACTGCGGCACGTGGTGGGCGCGAGACCCGTTAGACTGAAGGTCGTGAGCATCTGTAACAACGTGCTTTGCATAACTCCATTCAGTTTTATTTCTTTCTGCACATCTCTCTCTCTTTCTCTCAATGCAAGTATTGCAAGTATTGACTGTTTGTTGTGTGTGTAGTGTGTGCGTCACTTGCGCTCTTCTGTGTCTGGGGCTTGTGACGTGGCGTGACCAGGGCCGCCGACAGCCAGCCCGGGCCCCGGGACAGACGACCTCTCCGGGCCCCTTGTACTTGTAATCGTAAATTATTTTCCCAGTATATAATGTATGTTTACAATTCGAATCTCAATATCTACACTCAAACTCAACTTCTGCATGTGTAATGCTTGGGTGTTCTCCTTAGACCTTTCTTTAAAAAGAAAAAGAAAAGGAGAAAAAAAAAAAAATCCACTGACCAAGGCCGGACCCCCTTGACAGCCACGGGCCCGGGTACACCAGACCCCCCTGTCCCCCCCTCTCGTCAGGCCTGGGCGTGACTAACGGCAGACGTGGGGGAGATGACGTGACTGCCTCGTGTGAAACATCTGACAGTCATCAGACCTGGTGATAGGGATGTGTGTCTGTGTGTCTGTGTGCGTGTCTATCAACACGCATTAGAGAGAGTGACACAATAATGTCATCTTGTCATCGGACCTCACTGTCTGTCAGTGACACTCTGCCCGCCTGGTGACAGACCTCAGTGACTGTCAGTGACACTCTGACCGCCTGGTGACAGACCTCAGTGACTGACAGTGACACTATGACCGCCTGGTGACAGACCTCACTGTCTGGGATGGAAGCCTAGTGGCAAGTGACCTGACCTCTGACCTCACTGACTGCAGCTGTAGCCTCATCGCCTCATTGCCCACCGGCCATTAAAAATGTTCCTCGTCCTCACTTGGGACTTGGTGTCAAGGTCGCTTGTGACTCAGGTCGCGGCTTGTGTCCTTTGCCGAATGACTTTTGGAATGGCCCGGCGGCCCATTAGCTGGACATCTTGGCTTCCATTTGAGACTGAGCCGGTGTTGACTCGCGGAGGACGCTGGGAAAGCTCTTCAGTCGGCAGAGAAAGCGTGAGCAGCAATTCACTCGGTCTGGCGCGCCCTACCACGAGTTTCCATTACGGGAGCGTGGCCCCGTGTCGGGCCGCCCTGGGCCCCTTGTTGCCGACCTTTGTCCGCCTGTTTGACTAGCGCGCCCCCTCCGTGCCGCAGGCCACCCCGACGTGATTAGCAGTCGGACATCTTGGAAACGTCACGTCTAATTCACGTCGTCGGCACCAGCTCCAGCGATTAGAGGCAGATGACTGCAGCTCATTAACGTGCAGCCACGTGATGTCGGAGTGGGGATGGGGGTGGTGGGTAGGAGGGACAGAGCAGTTGCTGTCGTGGTGGCCGCTAGTGGTGGTCAGTGGCTGTGGTGACACATTGGCCACCCTCAAACGCCGCCGCTGCCTGCAGGTAGACAGGCAGTGAGGTAGACAAGTACCTGCAGGTAGACAGAGGCAGTGAGGTAGACAAGGACCTGCAGGTAGACAGAGGCAGTGAGGTAGACAAGGACCTGCAGGTAGACAGAGGCAGTGAGGTAGACAAGGACCTGCAGGTAGACAGAGGCTGTGACGCGAAAATGGAGGCATAAAAAACTTTCGAGAAAAAAGCGCGTGTGGCAAAAGTTTTATTTGTGGAAATGTTGATCAGACTAAAAATATGCTAAAAGGTTTTCCAAAGGAAGCTGTCTGAAAGGCTGGCACAACGAGACAGACTCGCCTCAAGAAGCTGCCTGCAGACAACAACTATCAAAGTTTTCTTTCAACTTTCATCTATTGATTGACGATGAAAGAACTTGGCCAGACAAGCTTCCTGCTTAGCCTGTAACCACAGCTGTAATGCAAGTAATGCCAGCTGCTTAGCCTGTAACCACAGCTGTAATGCAAGTAATGCCAGCTGCTTAGCCTGTAACCACAGCTGTAATACAGGTAATGCTAGCTGCTTCGTTAGTGTCGTGTGCAGACCTCTCTCTCACCTGGTGTTACAACCTCCCCCCACTCTTACCCTGCTACACCCTGTATACACTGACCTTGACACTTGTGCCACTGACACACGCTACACGCTATGCTTGTGACACTTGCACATGACTGTGACACACCACTAAGGGCACTACACACATAAATATGTAACTTACACATGTTACAATGTTGACATTACATACGTGTATAAATACAGAACTTACACACGTTACAATGCTGACGTTACACGTGTTACAATGGTGACGTTACACTTACACAGTACTACATTACACACAGTACTATGCACTGCTCGATGTAAAGATCTCACGGAAGAGACGAGGGCCACGTACCGGGTGGCTCATGCCTGCCTGTGTTGCGCTGTGTTTCAGGGCCATGTACCGGGTGGCAGGTGGAGGAAGCCCCCTGAAGAGGCCGACAGTGACGGGTGGCTGGGCAGCGGGTGCCTTGGTTGAGGGGGAGACGAGCGACTCGAACCTTTCCGCTCACACTCACGACCCTGACCTGCGCTACACGCGCTCACCCGTGTGTCGTCTGCTGGAGCACACCCAGTACGTGGCCACCCCGACAGAGGCGAGGATCAGACAGCACCCCGGGGGTCCGCCGGCCTTCACCTGCCCCGCCTATTTCCTGCCGGCCCTCTCCTGGTTGCGGCTGCCCATCCTGCAGCACGTGTGGCCCAAAGAGGGCGCTAGTGACGCAGGGGAAGATACTCTGTATCACGCCGCCCACTCGGCGCCCACAGCTTCAGGGGAGATCATCTACCGGTGGGCGAGTGGCGGCGCCACAGACGAGCCCGAGTACAGCGAGATATGGGAGGGGCAGCAGCCGGGGCTGGAGGGCGAGGTGGACACGTGCGGGTGCAAGTGCGCACCGGTGGTGGCCTCCCCTGTCTTTGTCGCCAGCGGCTCGGATCCTGCGGGTGTCCACCGCGAGCTCTACCAGCCCCTCCCAACATCCTCCACCTCGCTCCCCCCCGGTGTCTTGCCCCTCCCGCTGCTTCACGAGCATCACCACCATCACCACAGTCACCACTCGTGTAGCCATCAGGGATGGCGCCACGACAACACGTGCGGCGGCAGCGGGTGTGTGGAGAGCAGCTCCGCGCGCCACCAACTCAGCGAAGGTGACGGCCTTGGAGCCTACGACCTTGACCCGAAGCAGAAGGTGGACTGGGAGGAGTGCCACCCTTCACTTCGTCACTGTGGGCGGGACGGGTGGCTGGCCCAATACAGACTACCCAGGTCCTGCGGCAGCCGCGCCCCGCCCGTCCGCCAATGGCTGCAGGAGGGACAACTGCTGGATGACATGGCGTCGGACAGCGAGATGCTTCTGGAACATTCGTCACTACACGGCCACCCCCTGGCGCCACCACGGACTCCACGCACCGCCAGAGCAGACTGTTCTGTACAGGGGGGTGGCACCTTAGTGGTCAAGTACCCCAACCTGGTGTTCGAGGGCAATGGTCACGTGACCTCCACTAACAGTCGCCAGGCTGTCCGGGCGGCCCCGGCCCCGCTAGTGTCTCGCTTGTGGGGCTTCCTGGGCTGGAGCAAGCGGTGAGATGAGGTCACACTCCCAGACATGGCCTTCAGGTCACATCAACTTCCGGTCATTTGAAAACCAGGTGACATCATCACCAGGTGTGTTCTTTAATTATCAGGTGGCTAATGAGTGACAGAAAAATACTGAGAATTGTGCTTGTGTTAGCGATGTGTGCGCCAGGAGGCAAATATCAGCTGTGAAAGCCCCGGAGACAGCTGCATAAGCCCAGGAGACAGCTGTGTAAGTTCGGGAGACAGCTGTGTAAGCCCTGGAGACAGCTGTGTAAGCTTACAATGCCGCAGTTGTAAACGTGCTGATCAAATAGGCAGCTTAGGATAGAAACAATCGGCAGCTGTTATGTGAGGACAGATTTGTCGGTGAGCTGGACGTGTGTCCACGAGAAGACACGGAGTAAAGTACCGCTGAGTGGCGTTGGGGTGGAGAAGCTGCTACGACTACCCATCGCAAGGACAACGAGTGACGTAGATAGTAGACAACCGAAACTGAATTTGTTTCACTGAACCAGTGTTGGGTTCCTAGTAAGCCATGGTTGCCTCACAGCTGGACAGCTGCATGGCGTGACAAGACTGAAACTCCGTGGCAGCTGTCATAAGACATAACAAGTGTGTGCCATGACAAACATTATCTGACATGACAACCTGTCGTAAGAGCTTAGAATGTTTGATGTGATGTCGTAAACGTTGCTTGTAGGTTGTCTCTCTCTCTCTCCTCCAAATGTCGCAGGTGAGAAAATTCTCCCTGAAAACCACCTGCGGCCCTTGGCGTTCACCGTTAGTGTCCCACCCTTGGTGGATTTCAGTGACGTACAGCAGTCTGTTGTAAACGATGACGTCAGCTTTGCGTGGCTTTGACGTCATCGTGTTCTACGGGAAACTGAGATCACGTCATTGGTTGATAGAATCGAGGCTGAGGTGAAGGTTGAAGAGCCTGCACATGCGCAGCTCAGCATTCTTTGTCGTGACGTGTCTGTGGCGGAGCTGCTGTTGTGTGCTGCACTGGGCTCTTCGAGATCTCAACGAGAATGACGTCACTTCCTGCTATATGACCTTCGTTTCTTGGTCTGTAGGCTGCTTCCGTCAGACAATCGGCCTGAGTGAAACATTTCTTGCTGTTGGTTTGGGCCCCTGGGCAGGGGCACACAGTGTCGGCATCCTTGTGTGATGAAGCTGTCGGGGTCAGTAAAGGTCAAGCAGTTCACCTCAGCCACTTCCGTGACGCGCACCTGGTGTCGGATGTTTTCCTTTGCTCTGGCATAGTGATACTTCTTTATTTATTTGTGTAACTGATGTTCTGATTTTAATTCATATCTAGTGTTCTAGTTCGTTACCATGACAACATTAAACACATTGGGAACAGTTGAGGCAGAAGTGTTTTGTTTGCAACTTTTTAATTTGTGTTTCTTGTTTCTTGTTTCTTGTTTCATTATAAAGAGACGGTTTGAAATGTACCCGTGATCATTGTAAAGAAAGGGTTTCGTATTTACACCTAAACATTAATAGACGACTGGAGACGTGGTGGTTGGGCCTTTGTAACAACAACGACAACAACATGAATACAAGAAACTAAAAGTCGCGGATGTTTTCCTATAAGTGATGACGTCAGCATAAGGTACAGGCTCTTGAATATTTCAGCACCTTGATGACAAGAGAACGGGCTGAGTATAGTAAGAAGCGGGTGGATTGGGATGCTGACGAATTAAAGAAACCAACAAAATAATTGGACATTCCGCACACTTCCCGCTGGACCTCCAGCCGTGAGGATCAATGGTGGCGACAGCGTCCTGACATCACGTGGGATGCAGGTGAAAGAAACAGCAGTGACGTGGCCATCCATCATGTCCCGGGTGTCAGGGCCGCAGGCAGTGGAATCCATCATGTCATCGCTTCTTACGCAACGTGAAGGCCGTCAGCGCCCAGGGGTGTGGGTCATCAGGTCACGTGACTGTCAGTCTCACCACGTGGCACGAGCGACATCACCGTTGGCGGACTTGCATGCGGGAGTGTTAATGACCGCAGTCTGGATCACGTGAGTTGAGGCTACAGATACTTGCACGCGCAACAAGTACAACTGTTAGTATTTCCGGCAGATGGACTTGAAATAAGGCGAGACCATGAATAACAGCCAATGGTCTGGAGGTGAACGTGCCACTCACTTCAGCTAATTGACATTACTGGCCATGGCTAAGTAATACTACTAGCATTAGCTAAGTAATACTACTCGCCTCCACTGATTAATACTACTCGCCTCCGCTGATTAACATTAATCATTTTAACAAATTAACATTACTCGACTATTTAATTAACACTACTCACCTCAGATAATCATTACTCACCTCCGCTAATTAACATTACTCATTTAATTAATTAACATTACTCAACTCATCTAATTAACATTTACGCGCATCAGCTACTTAACATTATTACAACTGCTAATTAACATTACTTATTGAACTAAATAACATTGCTCAACTTGAATAATTAACATTACTAACCTCAGCCTAATTAACATAACTCATTTGAACTAATTAACATTACTCAACTCAGCTAATTAACACTGCTCACTTCAGATAATGAAAACTTCAGAAAATTGACATTACTCACTACAGCTAATTGACACTACTCCAGTCAGCTAATTAACACTTTAGCAAATAAACATTACTCACGTCAGCTAATTGAAAATTAGTTTGCACAGAAAACTGTTGGAGGCGTCAGTAACTTTATCTCCCTCTACCTCCACCACCACCACCACCAGCCCCACCACCGTCACTATAATGCATCACCACAGCATCACCATTACCACCACCACCACCACCACGACCACCAGCAGCGTAGAAAACAAAGCGCAATGCAACTAACGGAAGGAGGGAAGGAATAAATGTCTCCCCCTCTGTAGGTCAACAAGAGCAGAGCACACTACAGCTTGTCAACCTTCCCCCGCACACCCAATATTTGTCACCATGACAACAGATCACATAGGATAGTTTGTCTACGTGTGTGTGCGTGTGTGCGCATGTGAGGATATGCACACAGCCGTGTTCACACTTCCTCTGTACGTCACGTCTGTGAGGATGAACCCTTAACGCAGCGGTTCTCAACCTTTTACTTGTGACGACCCCCTGACGAACACAGGTAGGTCCGCGCGCCCCCCTTAGCCAGCAATGTCAGCTAATTTCACTAATACCGGTATAAAGACACTTTAAAAAATGACCACCTAACTGCCCCCCCAGGGGGGCGCGCCCCACAGGTTGAGAACCGCTGCCTTAACGTATCAGATGTGAACAGTGACAAAGTGCGGGCTACTCCAGTCTCTTGTAAACACGAAGTTGATGTGACTGGAGACTTGGTCACAGGTGCACAGCCAGGTGACGTAACACCACATCAACCCTGGTGACGTAACGCCAGTGTCAACAGCTGTCAGGGGAGGTAAGTGTAGGCTACAGCCCCACTGGGAGTCTTTTCACTCTGGCGGCGCAAGGGAAGTAAGTCATCAACTGCCAGTTAACGAGCAGGAACATCAATGACGCCATGTTTAACGGCCATACCTTGAGGTCAAGGCCATTGTCATTGCTTGGAAACAGCGAGTGCGGCTGATGATGGATGACTGGATACGTCACGCGCCGACACTTAAGAAGGTGAACAGTGCCGCACAGGTACCGCTGTACCTCTGTGCCGCCCTCGCCAACAGCCAGCAGGCTAGCATTACCGCCCCTGATGCACGTCATCAACCCGTCATGACAGGTAACTCACGCCCGCCATTTCACTCACCCAGGCACCAGCATGTTACGGGGAGGGTGACGGACCACAAACCTCGGCGGGGCCTTCCGTCAGCTGCAACCTCCACCCAGCCACCCAGCCACCCCCCTTCCTGTCTGCTCCCCCCCACCACAAAGAGCCAGGGGCAGGGGGAGGAAATGAGAAAACAAATAGACATTTTATTCATGAAGATTCTTTCATTTGATTGCGAGTGTAGTTTACTGGGCCGCTGCCCATTGTACAAACTGCCGTTGAATGTGAGATGAAAAATGTGCGGCCCTTGTGCGACCCTTGTGCGGCCCTTGTGAGGCCTCAAAGACGCGCTGCTTTTTCAAGTGCTTGTTGCGCGCGCATAATCAAGGTTTTTACACGCGCAGGCCCGGGGCCCCGGCCCACTATTATTAAGATCTAATGTGTTTTTTTACTACAGAGGGGCCCGAGAGGAGCGTTAGAGAGAAGTGCTATTTCACATTAGGCGCCCCTCCACAGCTCCGATGACAGCTCACTTCCGTAGGGGAGAGAACAAATTTGAGTTATGGCTGCAATCTCGAAATTCGTATTGATCGGTGTGTTGATAGGCCACAAATTACAGTGAAATGCAATTTCTGCGCTATTCAGCTTTCCCCTCCGATGCGGCAGCCGGCGGGGATGGAGGAAAACGTCTTAACTCACGCTGACGGGGCCGGCACAGCGCCATTACGGTGGGGCAGGGGTAGCCATTTGTAAAATGGAGTTACGTCCCTTTCGTGAACTAGAAAACGTTTGGCGACTGATATGATCGCCCGCGGAAAGACACATTTTTTCAAGTATTTGGACAAAAAGATTCTGAGAGCTGGGTGCTTGTCTAGGAGAGATTGGATGTGTAAAAAAGAACTCTCGCCAGCCCCAAGGGTGCTTCATGTTATTGTTGCCACAAAATCTGCCGAGAGACCCCCACACACCAAAAAATTAATTTGACGAAGACATTATTTTGAAGGTTTCATTGTTAAACTCGTGAGCAGACCTTGTAAGCCCATGCTCGGAGAAGACGGCAGCCAAGAGGAAATGTGTTAACAACTGCGGAAATGTGAAATTATTCACGTCCTCAACTCGTCTGATAGCAGCACGTGACGACACGTGACGACACGTGACCTGTGTTGTCCAACACTAAGCTGACATGTCGCCTGTGTTATTGAATCCTAGCTCCTCGTGTACTGGCAGCATTCCTTCCCTCGTGTGCCATCCTTGGAGAGGGTGGTCCCCAAGTGCTGGAGGCTGCTGACCTCAGGGAGCCAGTACCCCGGTGACAGTGACCTGAGCTTTGTCACTGCCATTGACCCCAACTTTGCTGGTGTCAGTGCTGGTCTCCATTCCACGTGCATGTGAACTGTGTGTCAGTCTGTTGTGAGGTCTTGCAGTTCATTGTCAGTGCCTGTAACGGTCTGTCGTCTGCAAAGCGCAGGATGCAGAAGTCCACCAGTGGAGATGGAAGTGTGATGGTGGCGGAGGGTTTCACGCATGATGTTCCCCAAGAAGATATTCATCACAAAGGGGGCTGGAGGCACCCATGACTTACACCTGCTGTCTTGTGAAGAAAGCTCCCGTTCCATTATTCAGCAACACTGTGGTCGCCGAGCTTTTATACAACGCTTGGAGGACTGGAGGACTTGGAGGACTTGGAGGACAGACTTGTCGATGCTTAATTTCCCCATCACATGCCTAGCCCCTCGTGCCACCGATTTCATATCAAGAGCTGGTCTCCAAGTGTGAAAGAGGCGAACGACAAAAAAAAAAAAGGGTGTGGCCTGATTATCCAGCGAAACAATATTTTCTAACCTTTACTGACAGCACGTGACAGCTACCCCACCCACCTGTCCGTCCAGTGGACACGAAGTGTGGGTGGTCGTGGTGGCGCCCTGGAGATGTCACTAGTCTCACTAGTCTGCTCGCAACACCCGGTGAGTTGATGTCATCACGATAACACACACACACACACACAAACACACAAGACAAGAAACTATTGAAAACCCAAGGTGCACCTGAAATCCCGAGGCCATGGCGAGACCGTTTAAAAGGTTTCGTGTTCGAAACTCAATACTCGCCAGGAAACAGTTTCCACACGTGTCCGCCTTTATCAGATGTGTAGTCACTAAGGTCTGCAAAGTTCATCGACTCGTTCTCCCGACTTTTGTAGAATGGGCCTCCCCATGGGTCAGTTTAGCCCAGCAGGTCGGGCGTTGATGCTGGGGTGGACTGTGATTGCCACATGATAATAAAAATAATAATAATAGCCAACAATGAACTGAACACGTAACTGCCTTTAACGAGGCACTTAACACTAACGGCCGTCCTAAAATGTTGTTGCCACCCTCAAGACTAGAAGAGTGGTTCAGTGTTTGCAGGACCGAGACAGCAAACAGGGGGAGTAGACAACACGTGAAGGGAGATAATTTCCCCAAATTATGCACGTGAGCGACAGGCGATGCATCACAGAGGTTACGGTTCTTGATGTTCACAGTCTGGGTTTCTCGGGACAAATTCAATATCTCGCACATCCCACCTCCGCCAGGAGATGAGACCACCGTGAGAACATTCGGGAAGTGGAGGGGCGCAGTGAGGGCAGAGGGTCAAGTGACGTATCAGTGTCAAAAAGTGTTAATAAAGAAAACTTGTTACTTTTGTGTAGTCTGCAGAGCTGAACTCTGCTCATCAGTGCGTGGGTCCGAGACGAGAGTCAGCTCTCGGTTAACTGACTGAGCACGTTGACGGCACGTGAGGACCCCACAGTTACAGACACGTGACGTGGACTGCCAACAGCTAATGACGTCATGCTGACAGACTCATGGCTCACTGCGCTTACGTCACTCACAGCTGTTGTGTGGACTCATGCTAATCGTCTCGTAGTTTCTCGTCGGTCTCGTAGCTTCTCGAGATGTACAACCAAACCACGTGCACGAGGCTCTTCACTCAATTGTACTGCCGCCCTCCCTAACACTAGGGTGTCCCTCAACTGCGGGGGGGGGGGCTGAAAATGTGGAAGGAGGCAGTGGACAGACCGTGTTACTAGGGTGATACCCCGGGTGACGTCTGCTGCTGTTCACCTGGTGATCTGTGTTCAGCCCCACGTTCACTCCGCTTTGTTGACTCAGTTTTGCTCAGGTAAAGGGCAGGAAGCAGCCAGACATCATGACTTGTCATGTTTACAGGTGTAAATAAGTCTACTCAGCCACTTGCAATGACCAAGTGTCACCTGTGCTTTGAGAAGTGCCAGTACTAACAAGTGTCCGACAGCCACTCACAAGCCGACATCGACAGTTAAGTCCGACATCATCAGCGGGTGACCGAGGGTTACAAAGGGCAGATAACACAAGCGAGAGCAGAGCGGCTGATAGAGGGATTGTGAGACTGAGACAACAGTTGCTTCCAAGGGAGGGTCGAGACACACAGGAAGTAGCACACAGCAGCACGTGACCGACGGAGAGCTCGCAGCGGTAAGGCGAGGCTACTCTGTGTGTGCTTGTGTCTGTGTGTGTGTGCGTGCGTGCGTGTGTGTGCGTGCGTGTAGTTTGTTCCTTCTCCTTGTCGTTTTTGTGGCATTGGGACACCTCAGAGGTCGGCAAGTGAGAAGAGGGCCGGTAATATGTATTCTTACAGCAGTCAAGAGGAAATGGAGTTGTTTCCGCTGCTTGAGATGCTAGCAGCCTGCATCAGCGTCTCCGTCACACGGGAGGCAGCACCACGACTTCTCTCACAAAAGAAAGAGAGAGAGAGAAAAGCGACAAAAGGAAAAAGGCAAAGCTGCAGCCAGAGATTTCCGGTTGTCCCCCCTGTTTGGTAGCGTGCGTCATCAATCACAAATGTCAGTTGTCGCCCTTGGTGCCCCCTTGTCCGCTGTATGAGGTCTGGCCGCTTGGTGGCGCAGTGTGCCCGCCAAAAACGTGGACACGGGTTGGATGGACCCGTGCTGCCTTCCGGTAGGCGGCAGGATAACAGGGTTGTGCATCCTTCCGGAAGTTTGTCTTTCCTCCCTCAGTCTCTCTCTCTCCTTCTCTTTTTCTCTGTCCTTCTCTCTGACCCCAGCCCGAGCACGCGAGGTCCGTACGATCAGGTCTGGTTTTGAGAATGGCGATTGCAAAATATCACAAGACACGCGATCTCTTGCATGGCCTACCTGGGAATATCCTCTTTCACCGTGGGAATTGTGGAGAAACATTCACACACATGTGAATGTGTGAATGTGAGAGCGCGCGCGTGCGTGCGTGTGTGTTTATTCTCCCGCGCCCGTGTTACTCGAACGGGATTATCGCAACCCATGTAAAGTGCTGTGTGATATCGAGATATTATCAGTTATCCACCGATGAACGACTGATAACGACACTCAGACTGTGGCTGCCATGTCTCACGGAACTCTAGCAATCAGCAAACACTCGCACCACACAATGAGGCTGAGCGAGAAGCCGTCTTATCAACTGACGATGCCACAATCTTGTCGACGGTTTCAGTTCAGTTCATCCCGAAGCTGATAATGAGTTTAACATCAGTCACAGGGGAGCTGAGGGTGTGCAGCAGTGAACTCACGCCAGCAAGGCGATCTGTCGTCCACCTGAGATGGTCCCCAAGTGAACAGCCTGTCCACTCCACGCTAGTCCCCCAGTGAACAGCCTGTCCACTCCACGCTAGTCCCCCCAGTGAACAGCCTGTTACCTCCTTCACACTAGTCCCCCAGTGAACAGCCTGTTACCTCCTTCACACTAGTCACTCACCCTTTCTTGTGTTTGCCGCGGTGTTGACTGCCTTGTGAGGGCCGTGTGAGGTGTGGTGAGGGCTGCCATGACTGACCACCTGAGTTGTTGCTTGACGGGAGGCGCGCAGAGACTTCTGGGGACCCACTAGACACGTGACTAGGCTGCGTATGAAGTCGTCTGTCTTTTGCCCTCTGAAAAAATCTGGAGAAGCCTCTGGAAGCAGTCTATCTCAAAACGGTCGCACCCAAGTACTTGGAGGACAGCACCTCCTCCACTGTACCCCGCTCATTTGGATCTCTGCCCCACTGTATCCGATGGTGTTGAGCAGGAAGGACTGTCGGTTATCACCCCTGGCGACACCGTCCTCAATGTCACTGCATCTCTGCTGTACCCAGGCTGCCCTGGCTTCATGTCCTTCCGTATCTTGCGATTGACCGGACTGTGGGCACCAGCTGCCTCGGGAGTTTAGTTTTACCTCCTCAGTGGTCGGCGGTGGTTTAAAGGGAGGTAAATGAAGTTTCTCTCACGATCAGAGCACAACAAGCACGCCCCCTACATCATGATGCCAACTGGAGCTAACCAAATCCAGACCACAAATTCGATATTACCCACACACACACACGCACACACACACATACACGCACACACACATACACACTCCATGCTATTATGCGCACACACACACTGCTATGACGCACACATACACACCATGCTAGTACGCACGCACACACACATACACACGCACACACACATACATACCATACTATTACACACACACCCTGCTATGACCCACCCACCCACACACACAGATACACACCTTGCTATGACGCACGCACTAAAAGACAGACTGACAACGGGCTTTCACACAACTGTAATGGTCAGAGGAAAGTCAAGGGTTGTCGTCGTTGGAACGTCCACCGCTGTAGGTCGGAGGTGGAGCACGTCCTCAACACCAGCCGCTGGGGCTCGTTGGCTTTCTTCTGAAGACACAGGTCAGAGGTCACGTGACGCAGTCGCTTGGTGTTCTGGTCGGTGACAAAGGAGAAAAGATTGTTACATACATGTGAAGGACAAGAACTGAGGGATGTATCAGGTCACGTGCACACAACCGACACATTGCTAATGACACGCCAAAGCTATAAATAGCTGGTGACACATGCACATCAATATTATGGAAGTTATGACCGAGAGATGACACCTGGGAAATAAACCATTGGTAACACAAACAAAAGGCTTCATCTATGAAATAGATATTTGATGACAGGGTTAGTCCCTCCCCTCCCCCCCACACACTCACTGAGGTCAAGTCACAGAAAGCGTGTCGTGGATGATGATTTAGATGACAGGGGTACACAGCACAACACAAGGAGCAATACATACACAAAGACCGTTTGATGACTTACAATATAAACACATCACCACACACGAAATATAAACACATCACCACACAAGGAAAGACAATCCAGATACAATATAAACACCTGTCACGGAAGACAGCCAGGATGTTCCTACAGACAGTCTGTGACCAACAAAGACAATCACAAGATCATGAGATGGAGACATACACCAGGTCCTAGCACTACTCTCAGTCCTTCTCGCTGCTGTCAGCCACGTGGTAGCAGCAGACGACATTTTGCCATAAAAAGGTGAAAAATGTCGTGCGACCTCCGTGTAGGGTCTTCGTCGAGTGAAAGGGAGGACAACCTCTCCTCGCCCACTTCTTTCAACGGCTTTTTATCATCTCTCTAGAAATGTGAGGTGACCCGCGCAGCTCACTTGGAGCATGAGAACCAGCCTGGTATTTGGCTGCTAATCTGGTTTCCGGAGGAATTAGCCATGCTAACGTGTCACGTGGGCAGGAGCGGCAATGAAGGGAGAGAATCTGTCAAGCGCAAGAAATGGCAAAAACTTGGTGTGAGGGGAGAGAGTCAATGGAAGATGAAGGCGAGGATAAAAACTGTTCATCAGCACTCAGTCTCGTCAGCTCTCATCTTCCCTTCTCTATTGCTGCTCCTCCATTTTAATTACCGCACACGTGTAGTGTCCTTACAACGACTGTGTGAACTACTTCACAACAGGACTTGTGATGTGTGAACTACTTCACAATAGGACTTGTGATGTGTGAACTACTTCACAATAGGACTTGTGATGTGTGAACTACTTCACAATAGGACTTGTGATGTGTGAACTACTTCACAATAGGACTTGTGGTGTGTGAACTACTTCACAATAGGACTTGTGGTGTGTGAACTACTTCACAATAGGACTTGTGGTGTGTGAACTACTTCACAGTAGGACTTGTGTGTGAACTACTTCACAATAGGACTCGTGGTGTGTGAACTACTTCACAATAGGACTTGTGGTGTGTGAACTACTTCACAGTAGGACTTGTGGTGTGTGAACTACTTCACAATAGGACTCGTGGTGTGTGAACTACTTCACAATAGGACTTGTGGTGTGTGAACTACTTCACAGTAGGACTTGTGATGTGTGAACTACTTCACAATAGACTTGTGATGTGTGAACTACTTCACAATAGGACTTGTGGTGTGTGAACTACTTCACAATAGGACTTGTGTGTGTGAACTACTTCACAGTAGGACTGTGTGTGTGAACTACTTCACAATAGGACTTGTGGTGTGTGAACTACTTCACAATAGGACTTGTGGTGTGTGAACTACTTCACAGTAGGACTTGTGTGTGAACTACTTCACAATAGGACTCGTGGTGTGTGAACTACTTCACAATAGGACTTGTGGTGTGTGAACTACTTCACAATAGGACTTGTGGTGTGTGAACTACTTCACAATAGGACTTGTGGTGTGTGAACTACTTCACAGTAGGACTTGTGGTGTGTGAACTACTTCACAATAGGACTTCTGTGTGAACTACTTCACAATAGGACTTGTGTGTGAACTACTTCACAATAGGACTTGTGGTGTGTGAACTACTTTAAAAATTTTCTGCTGTGTGAAAGGAGTTTTTTACTTGCCTTGCAGTTCTTGTGTGAATAAAAGCCGACATTATCAAAGGCACGATGAAATAATGACCACAGTCACACGTTTACAACAATCATCCGATGATCTGATAAGACAGTGTGTGTAGTGGTTGTTGTAGAGTGTTGATGATGATAGAGGTCGGGGCGGCCTCAGACATGCGCAAACTGTGCACCTGCACAAGCCTAGAGCCACCCCGGGTAGAGGTGACAGTGGATGATGGTAGAGGAGTGAGAGGTGAAAGGGGCGATAACAGCAGTTGCCGTAGTCGTGGGACTTTCATCAACTGACTTACCTCCTCGTATCGCCAGAGGTCGCTGGCCACGCTGTGCATGCTGACGCCGTCTGACGTCGAGTCTTTCTTGCGCACGAACATGGAGTCGCACAGCAGGTAGCGGTCGTCCTTCAGGTACCAGAACTGCACACACCAGGTGCTGACATGACAGGTGAGGGTGAGGGTGAGGTGAGGGTGAGGGTGAGGGGGAGCAGCTCACCTGAACTGACTTTCATTTACTCCACTGATGTTCTGCTTCTCTAGAGTGACAACCTCGATAATGTCACAGCGAGCTACACTACAGTTACTAGGCGTGACACACAGGTAGACAGACAGACGGACAGACAGACAGACAGACAGACAGACAGACAGACAGACTGAGGGATCTTCACAATAAACTGGCGTGTGTGTATGCTTCATTGCCTGCACGCCTTAGTTCTCCTGTTACAGATAAACATATATACAGCAAGTCAGTGTGTATTCCCTGTCGTGCTGTACCTCTGATGTCATCGTGCCACTAACAGCTGTCATTCTGTCACATACGTTACCCTGTGCCACACGTCACTCTGCACACGTCACTCGGTCACCCTGCACCCTGTCGGTCGCCTGTCCACCACTCACGGAACAAGGGAAGCTACCTGGTTGGCGCCCTGGTTATGACACGGGAAGAGTTGCGGGCCTGCTTGATCATTGCGCATCTTGTCCAGACACTGACCGCTGACGTCATGCTTGACCTGCACAACAGTGAGTGAGGTCACCTAGCGGGCAACGTGCACAACATGTCGCCAGATGCGAGCTGCGACCTTTAACCCTCCCGTCTTTTCCTGACTACAGCCTCGCTCCTCGCTATTCTCTTCATGCTGTCCCTTCTTCTGTCTGCCATCTTGGTGTCAGCGTGTTGTACATGTAGCACCGGTACACTGTGCACTGTGTGAGCATTAAACGTCTGTCTGTGTGTGTGTGTGAGTGTGTATGTGTGAGTGTGTGTGAGAGAGAGAGAGAGTGTGTGTGAGAGTATGAGAGATAGTGTGTGAGTGTGTGTGTGTGAGAGTGTATGTGTTGTGTGAGAGAGACAGAGTGTGTGAGCGCATGCGCGCGATATGTGTGTGTGATTTTCTCCATGTGTTGTGTTTGTTGTTGTGTATTTTTAATATGTTTGAGTACGTTGACTTTTATAGGACGTGTTTGTGTGTTTGTGTGTGCGTGTTTGCAGACGTATGTGGAGGTCTCTTTCTGTACATACATATCCAGCGTAGGTGGCGTTCTGTACGATCTGTGCCCTCAGCTCCGGGTAGATGTTGTCCACGTACCAGTCAAAGCTGTGACACTTCAGTCTCTTCCGCAGCAACACGCGGTCGGTGATGTCTCCGTAGTCCCCCTGGAACCACACCCACACCTGTACAACGAGCCTGAACTGTCACCTGGTCACTACACCTGGTGGCGTCTGTCTTGACTGTCTGTCTACACCACGTTGACGTGTGTGTGGGTCACATGACAAGCTCAAAGACACAGACACCGATATGTACAGACACAGACACAGATATGTACAGACACAGATATGTACAGACAGATATGTATGCACAGACACAGACTCAGACACAGATATGTACACAGGCACAGATATGTACAGACAGACATGTACAGACACAGATATGTATGTACAGACACAGACATGTAGCAGCACTACTAAGGTCTGCTACATGTAAACATGTGTAGTGACAGTCTGTGTTCTCCATCATTGTGTATTGTCTGCCTCCCAAGGTACAAGATGTTCAACGATAAAGTGCGTTTCCTGCAGGAATGTAATTAGTGATTGAGTAAGTAAGTAATTAAGTGTATCAAATGCGCAATATTCATATATAGATACATTTACTTCAAGATCTCCATTCTCTACTCATTATCTCCACCCCGCCTCTCTGTCTCTCTCTCACACACACACAAAGACTGAGTCTTAACAACTCATACACCCATAACACACACACACTCACGCACTCATACACCCATAACACATACACACCCACACACTCATACACCCATAACACATACACACCCACACACACTCATACATCCACACACTCATACACCCATAACACATACACACCCACACACACTCATACACCCCCACAACACACACACGCCCACCAGGTTGTAGTTGATGCGCTCCAGGTAGTGATGTTTGTACTCGTCCATCCACACCAGGGCGACGCGCACGTAGTTGGCGGCACCTACACTACCAGACCACGTGATCGGGTTCGTGCTCCGGAAGATGTGACCGATGTGCGAACAGTCCACCACCACCAGCGACCCGCCACACATCCAGGTCTGTGACACATGTTGGTCATTCTAGAGTGTGACTGTGGTATCCATGGTGATCTACTTAGTGTTTCAGGGGTAGGCAGTGCACCCTGGTGTAGTCTACACTCTACGTCAGTCAAAGTCTGAGGACAGCGACAGTTAGTGTCAAGTTCCGCAGTCAGTACCCCGGGTGCACCGTGTACACCCCAGCACCCTTGCCACTCACCTTGAAGGACAGCTCCATGTTCTCCCCACCCCAGTACTTGAGGTCAGGGTCGTAACCTCCCAGCTCCTCGAACCATCGGCGAGAAATGGCGAACAGTCCTCCAGGCATCGTGGGCGACCTGCATGTCACAACAACCCGCGTGTTACAAACACAACAACGTGCACGTGACAGTGTGTAACCTTTTAGTTGCCACACACGGCGAGGAGACAGACTAGTAGGTCATTGAGAATATCCAAAGTGTAGCGTCACATAACATTGAAATGTGAATGACGAGTGTAACACCACGTAAGTGTAACGTGTGAATGACGTGTGTAACATCATGTAAGTGTGACGTGTGCATGACGTGTGTAACATCATGTAAGTGTAACCTGTAAAGGACAAGTGTAACACCATGTAAGTGTAATCTGTGAATGAAGTGTAACATCATGTAACATCATGTAAGTGTAACGTGTGCATGACGTGTGTAATATCATGTAAGTGTAACATGTGAATGAAGTGTAACACCATGTGACATCAAGTCACGGCAGGTGTGAGAGCCAGTCACTCACGGCTTGGTGTCCGGGGCGGTGGGTCGCGTGCGGATCACGTGCATGTCACTAGATGCCCAGATGAAGGTCAAGGTCTGCAGGGCAAGGCCACCCACAGGCGAGGTGCCGTGTGCACCGTAGGCCAGCGACATGGCACTGATCATGTCAATGGCAGGGAATGGCACTGCCTTGTAGTCAGCGGCAATGACTGCCAACAGAGGCTCCGCCCACCCTGCACGTGACACACAGAAACACTTCAAGGACAAGTCTCTGTCCCGTCATGCAAAGCGTTCACGTGAACGTCTCGATGCGCATGTCAACGTTCACAAACATGGAAGACATACTCAGGACAGTGAGTGACGGCGCTAGGAACACGGAGAAACTTTCAGAAATAATTTGTCAGGGTTATCGTTGTCCACCTGCACCACAAACATCAACAAGATGCTGCACAGGTAGCTTGGAAGTAAACATCAACAAGATGCTGCACAGGTAGCTTGGAAGTAAACATCAACAAGATGCTAAGGTACGTTGCTGCACGGGTAGCTTGGAAGTAAACATCAACAAGATGCTGCATGTGTTTGGTAGTTATCTCCCCTACTACGTCCTTCACGGCTCAGACAAACGTACACGAGTGTGACTTTGTTTTGTTTACGTAGCTGAGCCTTGTTATCAGGTTCTACAGCTGCACGGCAGCTGTGCACGGCAGCTGTGGACGGTCAGCTCTCACGACTACGGCTCGTGGCTGGTCATGTCATCATGAGGCTCTGGCAGCTCTCTGACATACTGGCCTAATAATCTGACATGTTGTCACACACTCCCGTGACCTCTAATGTACTGGCAGTCATGTGACTGACTGTCCTCTGACCTTTTGTAACCTGCCGTGCTGTGGATGCTCTCTGACCTTTCGTGCACTCGATGTGCGAGTCGAGGAAGACCAGGACCTCGCCGCCCGACGCCTGGCAGCCCAGGAGACGAGCTCGTGTCAGTCCGCCTCTCTCCTCCGACCTCACCACCTTCACCTTGGGGTAGTCGCGGAAATACTTGTCCAACGGCTTCTTCAGGTGTTCTGGAACAGTCGACAGCATCCTGATCGCAGTCCACGTCACTGAACTGTGTGCAACTATATTTTAACAACAATTACTGTAAAACAATGATATCAATGTGCATACAACTATATTTTAACAACTACTGTATGACAATAATACAGCTGTAATGTAATATATATAATAAATATAATAACATAATGTGTGACTATATTGTGACTGTGACTAGACAGTGACTATCATAAGTTCAATGTTGTGACAATACTACCAACCATTCCTATAATTATAAATTATTTGTGAAGTTGTTTGTGATTGTTCCACAGTTTCTAAAAGCTTCACCAGGTGATGAATCGTGACTTGAGCTGAAGCAGCCATTGACTAGTGTTACTACACTTGCTGCTACACTGTGTACCAAAGTGTTGTGTGTAGAAGATGAAGCATCACGTGACTATGAGTAACCGCACATTGATTGTGTTTGTTTACAAACGTGAAATGATTTTGTAACTTCATAAACACACTGAAGACAACACTATCAATGATGGTTTTGGGGTTTGTTTGTTTTTTGTTTTTTTTTGGCAATAAAATGGAATCCAGTTGATTTCATTTCTCCAGGCTCTGCGCAGCTAAAGGTCGTCGTCACAGAGCCTCGTGTTGGTAGCGACACTGACCCCGATGGCCGTGACGTCAGACGGAGGCTCACCCATGTCGGAGAAGTCGTCGACGAGGATGACCTCCAGCAGCTGGTCGGGCTGTGTGCGGTCCAGGATGCTGTGAACGGACCTCAGCAGCACGGACCACGCTTCGTTGTGGAAGATGATGATAACACTCATTCGGGGTAGCACAGTCGGGTATTTCTTGCTTTGACACCTGCCGGTTCCCAACATTCGTTGTAACAGTTGTAACAGCCACGTGGCCTCAACAAGCTTTTGCATTTATTTAATCATCATCATCGTCTAGTGGTTATTAGTAATCCTCATCAAATAGTGTTCAAACCATGTCATTGCTGTTATCATTGTCATCTAGTGTCACAGCTGTGTCATCATCCATACTGTGTATGAACTGTGTAAATACTTTTCTCTATACATGGCTGTGACGCGATCAGCGTGACGTAGCTGTGACGTCAGTGGACTTACTGTGCTGGCCGCACGTCTGGCAGGTCCCTGTGGACGGGGATGAGGTCGGAGGCGTACTGGTTGAAGCTGTTGGCCTTCCACTTGGCCTGGAACTCCTGGCGTTTGTCGGCCGGGAGCCATTCCTCCCGAATCTGCTGCAGGCCTTTGGGCCCCTGACCTGCACACAGCAACGTGCAGCGAGTGTTACGTAACACGTTCAGTCAGCTGTGACGTAACAGCTGGGTACTATTGAATAGTACGTGGCCTGACTGCCGTGTAGGACATCAATGACAGCAGTCGTCTGCTCCACGTGTAGACCATTTTCCCTTCATTTCTCTGCCTGCCCTAAAAATAGCAACGTGTGTCACGTCACGTCATGTCATGTCATGTCATGTCATGTCATGTCAGCGTTGAAGTAAATGAGTTGAATGTCACCTTCAGCATTTGGCGGCAGACGTTCGATGAAGGGTGGATACGTTATGTTGGCGAGGTCACTGAGGTCGCTCTTTCCTTCCGGAAACTTGAGAACGTTGCCTAGCAACCCGTGGTTGCCATTGTCCTTGTCTGGGATCTTAACGCCGCTGTTTTGAAGTTGTGGTTTCTGGGCATCAACGTTGCCGTGGCTACCAAGAGCTTGGCCTTCTGGCACCATGGTGGCGCTGATGTTGTATGCCGGATGTCTGACGACCGCCATGCTGTCCACAGCCTGCTGTCTCCTGGCTGCAGGAGGATCATCGTCTGGTAGACCGGCGTCCTTAGCGAGGAAGACTTGCAGGACATACAGGAACCACACCGCGGGCACCAGCAGCGTCACCAGGCGAACCACGCGAAATCTCGTCCAACGCATCACGTGACCTGTCGCCAGCCGCCAGATGCAGAGTCAGCTGAGGGCAGGTCTCTTCCTCGATGCTCCTGCAGGTCACAATCAGGTCTCAGACTGGTGTCCAGATGATCACAGAGGCAATCTCATGCTGATGGCGTTGTTGGCGAGTCTAGAGAAATAACACGCACACACACATACACGTACGCACGCACACATACACACACACGCACACGCACGCACGCCAGAAGATCGCGATGTAGTGGCTGCTAGACGGCGACGAACAGTGTGGCTCACCACTGAGTATGAATGTCTCTGATTTTCAGCAGCCATCACTGTCCGTCTACCCGTCAACGTGTGGAGACGACGCTGTGCACGTTACAAGTTCAATCAACTAGCCGACACCTTTAGTTGGAGTGAGTGAGCGGTGAAGCGTTTTGTGAAAGTATTGAAGTTGTAGAACCTGTTGACACTACTGCTCACCTACTACAGCAGCTGTAGAAAAAAGTAAGGCCTTGTTTTAGTTTGTGTAGGATGGCCTGTAGTTTGTGTCAAACGCCATTTACATTTCCACAGGACGCCGTCCGTGAGGACCACTAGCGAGCACGTGACTGTCGAGTGTTAGAACCCCTCCCCACCCCTCGTAGTCACGTCACCAAGCTTCAGCGAAGCGTGCAGTGCATCACGGCCACTAGGTGAGACTGGTGTTGTACGCGCATCGCACGTGTATCGTCGCACGAGAACACACACACGCAACGGTACACCACTTAGCGCACAGTTGAGTGCTGAACTCTGGCATTGCGCCGGTTCGACACCCCCGTGGCGCAACGAACTTTCTCCAGTCGAGATCGGTACCGTCTCATCTGGGGGACTGGAAGGGGCAAAGAAACAAGAGGAGGGGGAGGAGATCGGCACCATCCGCTCTCGCAAAAACTGCCAGCGCTGAAAAAATAGGGTCTGACACCTCACCGACCTCGTGAACTGAATAAATTACACACAGCCATGCTTACATCCACAGACGTACACACACACAAACACATCCACACACAAACACACACACACACACACACACATCCACAAACACATCCACACACACACAAACACACACACACGTGTTGTACTCACCAACTCCTACCTGTGCTCCTCACTGCCATAAAGGCAGACCCAAAGGCAAAGACAGTTTTCATGAAAGTGTTTCTTTGTTACCATCTGCGCCATCGGTCGATGTGAGCTGCGGCAAGGAGGGCGATGGAGGAAGAAAACGAAAGGCCGCAGGCAAGGTGGGGGGGGGGACAACTAAACACGTGCACACACACACACTCGCGTGACATCACACGGCGTCGCTCGATACACACACAAGGTGGGCCAGGCCCTCCCCTTGTTTGCTCACATATCTCAGCTCAGCCCCAGGCGCACGTTTCTCCCCCACATTCAACTAGCTCCGCTCTCCTCCTTCTTATCGTCATCATCAACATCGTCGTCGTCATCCTCCTCCTCCTCATCATCATCACCATCATCACTGCTTCTACTGTCACTAGACAATGTGAACCAACTTCACAACTGTTTGTCGAGAGAAACTACTCAGATGACAAGCTGTACGCTAGCTGTCAATGGCAGCACCACTCGACTACAACCTCAACTGTTTTGTCGCTGATGATATCTGTGAGGACGCACGACATCAAAGTGGCTTTTGTTGCCAAACTGTAATGTCGCTGAAGCTGGATGAACGAGAGATAAGAATAAAGACAGCAATAGCTACGTGTATACACAAATAATAGTTGTCTTGGTGTCACAGAGGTAGCACACTAGCAAATCTATTATCTGCGAAGACAGGAAGAATAAAGGTGAACACAAGACGAAAACATGGTGAAGACATGAGGAAGGCATGGTTTAAAAAAAGTAAGATGACATCACGAAGACAGGGTTGAGACACAAGAAAGTCTGAAAAGGCCACGAAGAATGACAAACAGGGTGAAGACAGGACGAAGACAGGGTGAAGACAGGACAAAGACAGCATGAAGGCAGGACAAAGACAGGGTGAAGACAGGACGAAGACAGGGTGAAGAAAAGGTGAAGACATGGTGAAGAAAAGGCGAAGACAGGACAAAGACAGGATGATGACAGGACAAAGACATGACGAAGACAGGACGAATACAGGGTGAAGACATGACGAAGACAGAGGGAAGACAGGGTGATGACAGGACAAAGACAGGACAGAGACAGGATGAAAGGACAAAAGGATGATGACGTGGAAGATACGTACAGTTACAGGGTTGCGATACTCTCCTACACGCAGCATACACGGGTAGCCGGTGTCGGGTGGCCGGCCAGTCCAGGCCAGTGTTTACCGCACGTCAGCTGCACCGCTGGCAAGCCTCTACCTTGCTGTCGTCGTCAGGGAAGATGCGAGAGGCTCCACCTCGTGGCGATGTGAGTAGAGATCACGTGGTGCTGAAAGTTGGTGGCGTTCCCGAGGAGGAACATCAGACAAAGCCGCTGACACGTGCCGTCAGGGGAAGACGACTCGTGAAACAAACTCGTTTGCCTACAGAGCAGTGGTGCCACCTGGCGGTGTGGATACGAAGCAAGGAGGGAACTGCACAGGAAAGCGCGCGAGAAGACGCTGGTGACGTGGAAGCGAGGCTCCCCTCTAGTGCCGCCCCCTGGTGAGTATCGATCTTCACACATCTGCTTTCACACGGCAGGGCGCTGCTTGCGTACTTCACTCTGCTCGTGACATGTCACACCTGGTGACGGTCAGTTGCCCGTATGTCCACCATGGTGAACTCTTGACCTTAGTGATGAGCGGTAATGACGCTTACCCAGCTTTATGTCATAATGTCCTAGCTACCTGTTGGCACAAGCCTCCTACCTGTGTTGTGACAACTGTCCTACCTGTGTCGTCACTAGTGTCCTAGCTAGCTACCTGTGTCGTCACTAGTGTCCTAGCTAGCTACCTGTGTCGTCACTAGTGTCCTAGCTAGCTACCTGTGTCGTCACTAGTGGCCTAGCTAGCTACCTGTGTCGTCACTAGTGGCCTAGCTAGCTACCTGTGTCGTCACTAGTGGCCTAGCTAGCTACCTGTGTTATGACTACCGTCCTATCTAGTTACCTGTGTTGTGACTACTGTCCTACCTGTGTCGTCACTAGTGTCCTAGCTAGCTACCTGTGTCGTGACTAGTGCCCTAGCTAGCTACCTACCCACATACACAGTGATGTCGCTACCTCACGTTGTTGAGACCTTTACCTGATGCAGTTAACGGGGATTTGGGGAGTTAGGAGCTTTCTCCTCCAAAGCTTCTAATGCCTGCTTCATTGACACGTGTTCTCTCTTGCTGACACATGTGGCGTCAGTTAGTGACACGTGTGGTGTTGCTTTTCCACATTACATTCTTCTGCTGTCTGACTCCATATCTAACAACGGATGTGAAAACGTCACAGGGCATATTAGCGATATTCGTACGTCACTTCTGGAGAAGTTTTGTTTTTATTTGTTTCTTTGTTTATTCTACCATGCGTGCCTCAGTTGCCTGGACAACCGTTCTGTTCTTGTGGCTAAACTTGTGTACCTTGGTCGTGTTGCTATACTCGTGGAGGTGTCCTGTTGTGGCTATAGTGACGCGACTGTCCTGCTGTGACTATAGTGGCGCGACTATCCTGCTGTGACTGTAGTGACGCGACTATCCTGCTTTGGCTATAGTGACGTAACTGTCCTGCTGTGACTGTAGTGACGTGACTGTCCTGCTGTGACCGTAGTGACGTGACTGTCCTGCTGTGACTGTAGTGACGTGACTGTCCTGCTGTGACTGTAGTGACGTAACTGTCCTGCTGTGACTGTAGTGACGTGACTGTCCTGCTGTGACTGTAGTGACGTAACTGTCCTGCTGTGACTGTAGTGACGTAACTGTCCTGCTGTGACTGTAGTGACGTGACTATCCTGCTGTGGTTACGCCTGTGTCACTGTCACAGCCAGGACTGTGTTGTAGGAAGAACTCCCAACAAGCCTGGGGGTTGATCAGTCATCTGCCCTGCAGGTCAGTGCACGCACGCGACGCGGAGCACAAAGACGAGATGCGCATGCGCCGGTGGCTGTGCTTTGGCCTGTCACGCTGGCTCAGTGGATTTATGATAAGTGGTTTTTTTTCTGTTTTGGTCGTTTTCAAAAGCGAAAAGACGAAGTGACAGAGGAGTAGTGCTGTCGGAGAAGTTGAAGGTGAAGTGCAAGGTGAAGGACGATGGACTAGCAGCCGTGGCATCCTGTTGACAGCTGCACACAGTCCAGTGAGTCCACCCACTGCCATTCCTCATTTCACAATTGAAGTGCTACCACAATATTTGTTGGCAAACCTCTGTGCTCTGGAACACGGAGGACAAATACAAATCTTGCAAAACCAGACGTGCTATCATCAGCATCAGACGAGTTATCATCAGCATCAGATGTGTTATCATCAGCATCAGACGTGCTATCATCAGCATCAGACGCGTTATCATCAGCATCAGACGAGTTATCATCAGCATCAGATGTGTTATCATCAGCATCAGACGTGCTATCATCAGCATCAGACGCGTTATCATCAGCATCAGACGAGTTATCATCAGCATCAGACGAGTTATCATCAGCATCAGACGCGTTATCATCAGCATCAGACGAGTTATCATCAGCATCAGATGTGTTATCATCAGCATCAGATGTGCTGTCATCAGCGTCAGATGCCATGACGACCTGTGAAATAAAGGAGGAGGTGGTGGGGCAGGTTCTGGAAAGTCAGGCAGCAAAGAAGTGGGGATGGACACCATCCCTCCCAAAAGTAGTTGTTGGCGAGAAAAGTGTGGTCTCCAACACCTCCCTCCCTAAGCTCCGTAAGGTCAGAGCATATAGCCTTGACCTTTTTTAACTTACTTGTCTTTCTTTAACGCAGCCGCCAATAGCGGGCGGAAGGGGGACTGGAGCTCAGTTCCATCGTCTGATCTCATTGATCGTCGTGGTAGGAGGACTAAATGGAAGCAGCCATCGTCGAGTGTCTCCATTGTACTTCTGGGTAGTGGCTGGAAGCAGGTCAGGCATGCCACCCGGACTCAATACAAACCCTTATCTTCCTTCGCCATGGCGCTGAGATCAGGGTGGGGGTGCGGGTAGCCCCCCTTCGCACCTCCCTGGCTCCCACGGAACCGAGTTGTGACATGTCTTTCTGCCGAGTCCTCCAACTACAGCACTGGGTGGGATATAGTTCCTGATCAGCGGCGCGATTGACGACCTGCACCCACCATCGCCACAACCACCCGCCCCAGCTCCCCACCCCGCCCTCACCCATAGCCACCCGCGGCGAGAAGGCCTTTGTGGCTGTAGGGTAAGCCAGTAAGCCAGGTAAGTGTGTTGCTATGCGCGCCGTGGGTGCGACAGGCTGCCTAGCGCCAAGGACGTGTACCCGCATGACAGTGAGTCACGGACTGGAGTGACCTCCCTTGTGTGTCATCTCGTGTGTCGTGAGTGTCGTGAGTGTCGTGTCTCCTCCACTTCCTCTGGCACAGAGTCTCAAACAACACCATCGTACTACAGGGTACCCGAGGCTGGTTTAGGTGTGACAACAAACACACCTGGCTTCTACCCGAAGGTTCTAAAGCTAAGACCGCGCCGTCACCTTGTCTTGTGGAGTCTGTGGAGTCTGTGGAGCCCGTGGCGCCTGTAGAGTCTGTGGAGTCAGTGGAGTCTGTGGAGCCTGTGGAGCCGTGTACAACCCTCTTCCCTCAGTGAGATGTCGGCCGCGACCTTAACCGCGCGGCTGAAGGATCCGCGCACGTGCCGCGTGTTCGTGTCGTCACCCTTCAACGGCCTGGAGCGCGAACGTCAGGAGCTGGTCACGCGCTACTTCCCGCAGTTGTCGGCCCTGTGCCAGGAGCGCGGAGTGCAGTTCGTCGCCGCCGACATGCGCTGGGGCATCACTGAGGCCGCGTCACGTGACCACCAGGTCGTCAGCATCTGTCTGCGCGAGATCGACCGGTCTGACATCTTCCTGGGGCTGTATGGCCAGGTGAGCGTGTGTGTGTGTGTGAATGTTGTGTAAGTGTGTATGTTGTGTGTGTTGTGTGTGTTTGTGTGTGTATGTATGTTGTGTGTATGTTGTGTGGTGTGTGTGTATGTATGTTGTGTGTGTGCGCGTGTTGTGTGTTGTGTGTATGTTGTGTGTGTGGAATGTTGTGTGTGTGTATGCTGTGTGTTTGTGTGTGTGTTGTGTGTGTATATATGTTGTGTGTGTGTGTGAATGTTGTGTGTGTATGTGTGTGTGTGTGTGTGTATGCTGGTGTGTGAGTGTGTTGTGTGTGAGTGTGTTGTGTGTGTATGTTGTGTGTGTGCGTGTTGTGTGTGTTGTGTTTGTTGTGTGTTGTGTGTGTGTGTTGTGTGTGTTGTTGTGTGTGTGTGTGTGAGAGTGTTTGTGTTTGTTGTGTGTGTGTGTTTTGTGTGTGTTTGTTGTGTGTGTGTGTGTTGTGTGTGTGAGTGTGTTGTGTGTGAGTGTGTTGTGTGTGAGTGTGTGGTGTGTTGTGTGTGTGTGTGTTTGTGTGTTGTGTGTGTGTGAGAGAGTGTGTTGTGTGTGTTGTGTGTTGTTGTGTTTGTTGTGTGTGTGTTGGGTGTGTTTGTTGTGTGTGTTGTGTGTTGTGTGTGTGTGTGTGTTGTGTGTTGTGTGTGTTGTGTTTGTGTGTTGTGTTGTGTTGTTGTGTGTTTTGTGTGTGTGTTGTGTTGTGTGTTGTGTGTGTGTTGTGTGTTTGTTGTGTGTTGTGTGTGTTTGTGTGTGTTGTGTGTGTTTGTGTGTGTGTGTGTGTGTTGTGTGGGTGAGTGACTGTTGTGTGTGCATGTGTGAGTGTGTGCGTGTTGTGTATGTTGTGTATTGTGTGTGTTGTGTGTGTATGTTGTGTGTGTTTGTTGTGTGTTGTGTGTGTGGTTGTGTGTGTATGTCATGTGTGTGTATGTTGTGTGTGTTTGTTGTGTGTTGTGTATGTTGTGTGTGTGGTTGTGTGTGTGTGTATGTTGTGTGTGTTGTGTGTGTATGTATGTCATGTGTGTGTATGTTGTGTGTGTGAGGGACTGTTGTGTGTGCATGTGTGCGTGTGTGTGTTTATTTTGTGTGCGTGCGTGTTGTTTGTGTGTGTGTTGAGACACATTTGGAGACACACGTGCATACCTACGATTTGCAGGGTTTGTAGATCAGGTGCTGAATTGTTTGCATGTGACGTGGACAGCTCTGTTACCTGTATACGTTACCTGCAGTTACCTGTAATTTGCTTAAAGGACGACACGTCAGTAATTACTGTGCGATAATTAAGACCTAAAGCATCTAAACAAGAGGTAAACATGTTTCGCTATGGTGTGGTGGCAGTAAAGCCTGTCACATGACAACATTCACCTCCGAGTGGTGTGAAGACGTCACACGTTACACCGCCCCAACACCTGTGACCATGATGTAATTCATTACAGCGTTACGGATGGCATGGCGCCAAGGATGAGGCATTACAGAGCAACTTGCAGCTGGCCCAGAAGCAGTACCCATGGCTCAAGAAGGTGCGGGACCGGAGTGTCACTGAGGTGGAGTTTCTACACGGTCACCTGAACTCACCTGGCATCATGCCTGCTGCCTTTGTCTTTAGAAGTAAGGTAAGTGTCAGAGCAAAGTACAGGTAGGTACACACGGTGTCTTACCTGGATCGCACAATCTGGCATCTTGCCGCGCTGTTAGACCAACATCCATATCGGAGGACTACATTCTGCTGACACTTATACACCCCGGTAATGTGCAGACCCTCCCTCTGTTATAATGCCTTGACCTGCTGACCCTCACTCAATGTTGTCATCCATTAATGTACAGACACTCACTCTATGTTGTCACCCATTAATGTACAGACACTCACTCTATGTTGTCACCCATTAATGTACAGACACTCACTCTATGTTGTCCCCCATTAATGTACAGACACTCACTCGATGTTGTCACCCATTAATGTACAGACACTCACTCTATGTTGTCCCCCATTAATGTACAGACACTCACTCTATGTTGTCACCCATTAATGTACAGACACTCACTCGATGTTGTCACCCATTAATGTACAGACACTCACTCGATGTTGTCACCCATTAATGTACAGACACTCACTCGATGTTGTCACCCATTAATGTACAGACACTCACTCGATGTCGTCATCCATTAATGTACAGACACTCACTCGATGTTGTCACCCATTAATGTGCAGACACTCACTCGATGTTGTCACCCATTAATGTACAGACACTCACTCGATGTTGTCACCCATTAATGTACAGACACTCACTCTATGTTGTCATCCATTAATGTACAGACACTCACTCGATGTCGTCATCCATTAATGTACAGACCCTCACTCGATGTCGTCATCCATTAATGTACAGACACTCACTCGATGTCGTCATCCATTAATGTACAGACACTCACTCGATGTTGTCACCCATTAATGTGCAGACACTCACTCGATGTTGTCACCCATTAATGTACAGACACTCACTCGATGTTGTCATCCATTAATGTACAGACACTCACTCTATG
Source organism: Pomacea canaliculata (assembly GCF_003073045.1). Taxonomy (NCBI): domain Eukaryota; kingdom Metazoa; phylum Mollusca; class Gastropoda; order Architaenioglossa; family Ampullariidae; genus Pomacea; species Pomacea canaliculata. The sequence goes on along the minus strand of NC_037597.1, from coordinate 28,555,354 downwards.
TTGTCCCCCATTAATGTACAGACACTCACTCGATGTCGTCATCCATTAATGTACAGACACTCACTCGATGTTGTCACCCATTAATGTACAGACACTCACTCTATGTTGTCACCCATTAATGTACAGACACTCACTCGATGTTGTCACCCATTAATGTACAGACACTCACTCGATGTTGTCACCCATTAATGTTTACAGACACTCACTCGATGTTGTCACCCATTAATGTACAGACACTCACTCGATGTCGTCATCCATTAATGTACAGACACTCACTCGATGTTGTCACCATTAATGTGCAGACACTCACTCGATGTGTCCCCCATTAATGTTACAGACACTCACTCGATGTCGTCATCCATTAATGTACAGACACTCACTCGATGTTGTCACCCATTAATGTACAGACACTCACTCTATGTTGTCACCCATTAATGTACAGACACTCACTCGATGTTGTCACCCATTAATGTACAGACACTCACTCGATGTTGTCACCCATTAATGTACAGACACTCACTCGATGTTGTCACCCATTAATGTACAGACACTCACTCGATGTCGTCATCCATTAATGTACAGACCCTCACTCGATGTTGTCACCCATTAATGTGCAGACACTCACTCGATGTTGTCACCCATTAATGTACAGACACTCACTCGATGTTGTCACCCATTAATGTACAGACACTCACTCGATGTTGTCACCCATTAATGTACAGACACTCACTCGATGTCGTCATCCATTAATGTACAGACACTCACTCGATGTTGTCATCCATTAATGTGCAGAGCTACGACTCACGCATGGCAGAGGTCAAGGGGTCGAGTGACACAGAGCAGTCATACAAGTTCGTGGCCGAGAACCCACAAGCAGAGCAGCTCCTCAAGCAGCTGAAGGAGAGAGTTGTTAGAACTACAGACAAGGTAATCCGCGTGTGTGTGTGTGTGTGTTTGTGTGTTAGTGAGTTCATGTATGTGTGTGTGTGCGTGTGTGTGTGTATTTGTGTGTGTTTGTATGTGTGTGTGTGTATGCGTGTTGGTTTGTGTGTTAGTGAGTGCATATATGTATGTGTGCGCGAGTGCGTATGCTCACATCACATACAAACTTAAATGCAGACATTCTAAAAGCACACAGTAACAAACAGAACGCTCACAGAGAACAACACACACACACACACACAAACGCGCGCACACACACGCGCACAGACACACACACATACACGCGCACAGACACACACACGTACACAGACACACGCACACACTCACACATACACACACACATGCTGACAGCCGTGACCGCTGACCTGTGACGTTGTTGTCTCGCAGTGTCTCGCTGTCCACGAGAACTACAGCTCACCGGAGGAGGTATGTACAAACACTGTGACGACCCTTTCACTGACCTTTCGTCCTTCAGTCCTCACACTGTTCACTGTTCACTGTTCACTGTTCATCCAGCGTCAGCTCCCACAATGCCCGCTAATAACCGCCATCCAGCCTCACAAACTTAATTACAATCATAACGTGCATCGCAATTACCCGGGTAAACTTTGTTACCAGCAGAGTAAACACAAACATTTGTAGATGATTTACTCGTTCTCTCCTGTACTGCTGTCTAAACTAAGTGTTGCATTAGTCTGCTAGACTTACTGACAAGTGAATGGATGGAGGAAAGTAGGAGGATGCCTGTATGAACCTTTGCTACTCTAGTCAGACTCAAGCGGTGAGTGGCTCGCCTGCAACACCTCGCCAGGACCCACAGACTTGCAGCAGTCCCACACTTCAGTCACGAACTTGTATTGCTGGACTTTTGACACATCATGTTTTCCAGTTAACTGCTAAAACGAGGCACGAGACTACAAAGCTTCCGGTTTAGTCACATTCGTTGTTTAGGCTCGCCGAGACTAGCAGTGGAGAAGTCCACAAGCGGCTGAGCGTTGGTCTCGGCTGACAGACTGCAGTCCACCTACACACGTCCGTGCTTTACTGCAGTCTCTACGTGCTACGTGCTACGTGTCATGCTGCTTGTGTATGATAGCCACAAGAGCAATGTGTTTTAAACCATCCTCCTATCATTGTGTCAGGTGCTTTACCATCTGCTCTGTTTATCAGTAATTGCACTGTTTACATAAACAGGTTTATCAGCACTAACAGCATGAGTATCTTTTATTTCTTGTGGGGCAGCCTGGCCGCCTCCATGCCACATGAGTCTCTTAAGTAAGATTATTGATATCTCTGTAATCAGGAGATAAGCGTCAGTAAGTAACAACACTTCCACATTATTGATATCTGTATAATAAGGTAATAAACAAATACCAGATGATTATCTCTGTCATAAAGTCAAAAACGTCACTCAACAGTAATACACTTAACAGCTGTCTGTAACTTTATTTCGCACTCAGTGTTGCCACAAGTCCATACTGTATGTTGTCACAGGCCGCCAGGCTGCTCTTTGAGGCTGTGAAGCGCCACCTGGAGTGCGTGCTGCTCCGGAACACAAAGGCACAGAGTAGGCGAGACCTTGACCTTGCTTGCCACGACGCCCACATCGCGAGTAGGACGTCCATCTACATCAGAGACGCTGGCTACTTCAGGGAGCTGGACCACAAACTTCAAAAAGGTATTTGTTGACCCTTGCACTGGGACCTGACACGTCACACTGATAGAACTACAGCAAATGTACTACGTGACCCTTCTACTGACACGTCACACTGCTAGAACTACAGCAAATGTACTGCGTGACCCTTCTACTGACACGTCACACTGCAATCAGTGCAGTTCATGGGTGTAGCAGTGGCAGGTGACGTAGCCTAAGACTCAGGCAGCCGAACCAGGCTGGAGATTGCCGTACAATATTCCAGCAGGTGAGCTCAGACATCTGTCAGGGACCCCATGGCCTGGGGGTCCACCTCAAGGGAGGCTTATGCTTAGCCTAGCGCTAAATGTCAAGGTCGCTGACATCACACTTCCCAGGCTTCACTGGGCCGTTGAGGTGACGTTCGTGAAGAGTACTTGTGTATGGATGTTGTTATGAACATGTATGCTACACCATCAGTCTGTCTTCATGATAATAATTAATGTCTGACTGTGACGTCTGCTGCACGAGGTCAAGACGCTGGACTCTGACCTTTGTTGACCTACCTTTGCTGCAGGGGGTGGCGGTCATCTGGTGAAGGGTCCACCCGGCAGTGGCAAGACGGCGCTGGTGTGCAACTGGCTGGAGAGTGTCAGGAGGAAGAAGTCCCATCACCTGGTTTACCACTTTGTCGGGTGCAGCAGAGACAACGCTAGTAAGCTGCCCCTCCATCTCCAGGGGTGGGGAGGGAGTGCGCAATGCACTATGGGATGGCATGGATGAGGACGTTCTTGCCATCCGTTATATTTTATATTTTTTTCCTTGCACCTGACAGTCGCTCGGCACATGACGAGTACACAGCAAGAAACCTGTCACAGCTGGAATGGCAAGAGTCCTTGTCTAATTCACCTGAGAGAAGAAGAAGGTGAAATATTGAGTGACAAAGGAAGATGATAAAAAAAGAGTCGTGTTGTTTTCAGGGAAAGTGGGAACTGAACCTGAGCCACTCGTGTTGTAGCTTTGAGTGAGTAACGACTCATTGCAGACCCGTGCATGGCTCATCTGTTGTTCTTATTGTTTTCGACATTGACTGTAGTAAACATTAGCGGTTGTTGTCGTGAGTAGCTACTGGTCAAAGGTTGTATTGATAGGTCAAGGTCAAGGCACAACAGTAACTAACCGCAGTGACGTTTTTGTCGTGCAGACGTGGCGTCACTCATTTCTCGGTTGACGCGAGAGTTTGAGCGGCTGGCGGGCTCGCCGAGGCCTGAGGAAAGTCTGTGGGAGGTCCAGGACAGAGACGAGGACTGCGGCGATCTGGCCGACAAGCTGCAAGACATGGAGGTCGCCCTCGGCAAAGCATCTCACCGCAAGAAGATGGTCATCATCATCGACGGACTGCATCGCCTGGAGAAGATGTCGCGCACCTCCAAGGTAGGTCGACCTTGACCGCAGATGTCGCGTCTGCTCCAGATGGCGTTTGGAGACGAAGTCTGGTAAGTCTAGGTAAGTCACGGCGGTCGCTGGATTCCTGGATTCCTTCATTTATTTGTCCCATGAGCAGCTCCAGTGGATGAACAGTTACGTCACAGGACTGGTCTTCATGGGAAGCAGCTGGACAGACGCAAGGACGGACAAAGATCGCCGTTTAGGTCTGTCTTGGGCCCCTCCACCTCTTTATGCGTGCAGGCCAGTTCTTCCTCTGCCCACCTTACTGTCTACCCCTAACCTCTACAAGGTACCCTGCAGGAAGGTCAGATCGTCCTGCCCGGTCACATTGCTGAACCCGACTGCTGCGAAGAGTTCCTGGAGGCCCACTAAGGTGGAGAAGGAGTTCCTGGTTGGTAGGAGCCAGTAGGATGGAAACTGCACGTCACGAGGGCATTTGGTTGTGTTTCATACACGACATTGGGGGCAGCCTCGTCAGACACCTGCTTCTCCGCATCATCAAGCAAAGTCGACGTGTCACATCCTTACAGGAGGACTCACGAGGGACGTGCTCGTGCCGCAGAGCCTCGTGCCAGTCAAAAGCCTTTTCAGAGTCGGTGAAGTTGAGGAAGAGATCTCCCTGGTGTCTTTCTGTCAGGATGAGAGAGAGAGAGAGGAAGATCTGTTCATCCGTGCTTCTCCCTGGACTGGTCAGCCCGTTACTTTGTCAGCAGTTCCTCGGCGGTGGTGTTGACACCATTCTGAATTGCTTGCAGGATGACATTGGTATATCCTGATTGAGGGTTAGGATCCTGTCGTTTGGGCAATGTGTTCTGTGGGGAGAGGGTGTGACTAGTGACTGTACATTCGCTGAGCAGCGGTGTGTTAGGGTTAGCCTGATGACAGTTTGTTCGCTTGCTAACTTGCTATCGCTGGGTTCATCGTTACAAAGATACGCGCAGAATTTTACTTTTGTTGTTGTTTATTTATTGCTGACAATCAAACGCTGACTTGTTTGGCTGTACCTGTATGGCCACAGTATTGATTTGTGTTGATATCATGAAGTTGATGACAGGTGAACCTCCAATGGTGGCACCTGTGACGTGTTACACTGACGAGCTGATGTGGTGACGTGTGCAGACGCTGTTCTGGCTGCCAGTCCACATACCCGAGACGGTGACTGTCATGGTGACGTGTCGAGAGGACTGTGAGGAGGTCATTCGAGAACTGACAGAAGTGCGAAGATATAGCGTCACCAACATCCGGCCGCTGAGACTACAAGAGCGACAACAGCTATGTGTGGTAGGGGTATCCTGCCTCTCCTCCTCCTTTGTCTGCCTGTCTGGCTGGCTGGCCGTCTGTCTGTCTGTCCTGTTTGCGACACTTGTTTATCTTGTTGGCTACGGAAACTCGTGGAACTCATTTTTTGATTTTGTGTAAAGTTTAGTGTAAAATAGCATTTCCCCCAAACTGGGTGAGTACCCTGGTTACTTTATGGAGACACGGGTCTACAAACAGCAGGTCAAGGTCCATTGAGCTATTCTACAGGTCATGTCATGCCATGTCATTCTACAGGTCATGTCATTCTACAGGTCATGTCATGCCATGTCATTCTACAGGTCATGTCATGTCATGTCATTCTGCAGGTCATGTCGTAAGTCGTGTCACTGATCATGCATGGAATAATTTGTGTCACGTGTCATGTTAGTACACATCGTGTTGTAGATCGCGTTACGTCACTAGTTACAGGTAATGAATCAGGTCAAGTGACAGTTCATGTCAACCAGTTGCTGATGCCCGTGACGTGTGTGACAAGACATTCTAAGCCAGAGTTGTCCTCACTTGCAGGAGACACTGAAGCAGCGCAGCAAGGAGCTGAGTGGTGCTCAGCTCAAAACCATCGTGGAGGCGGAGCAGACACGGAACCCGCTGTTCTTGAGGATCCTTCTCTCGGTAACAGTTGTGGCCGCGGCTTGTAGGGGGGGGAGGGGAGGGATGGTGTCGGGACACCCTCACAGACATTCATGGAGTGTAGCAAGACCGATGTCTGTCCGGGGAGGTTACTGACCACAGGTCATCATGCTCGGGTGGTTCACATCTGTGATTAGTTCCTTCCGAGCCACACTGTGCAGGCCGCTGTTCACCTGACAGTTCTCCTCCAACAGTCGAGTCAGTTTGGCAAAGTTGTGTCTGGGGGTCACAGTGGCGTGTGTGTGTGTGTGTGTGTGGGGGGGTTACAGCAGTCAAAGGTCAAATTATCTCCCCGTGACATCGGCAAACAGCTTTGATCATCTGCGGAAAACTACTCAAAGCGAGGGAAGGCTTCAGTAATTACAGCTACTTAATTACAATTACTTAGTCTCGTGTGTATGAGGCTAATTATTTCGTTGTAATAATCATGCTTGTCTTCACAATTACAGGAACTTTGTACATTTGGGAATTTCCGACAATTGGACCAAAAGATTTTCTCCCTTGTGCAAGCTCGCAGGTGAGTTACTGGTCTTGGATTCACAAGGATTCACACGTGACATCGACAACAAAGACACAACAGACAATGTGACGACGAAAGCTTTTATGTTCCTTCACATGTACAGTGTTGATGAAACAAGAGAATGTTATTAACAAAGTTAAGAAATCTGTCCACAGGACAGGCAGGCGGGTGTCGGGGGGACCGAGCTACTGGTTCAGTGTTCATGAGATTTGTGTGGACATTGACAATAACTGACAGCCGGGTACTGGCGAGATGTAGCTGGGTATAGCCACTTACTATACTGAGATACTAGCATCTGTTAGCTGCTCTCGCTAGCGATCCTTAGATATTGTTTGGTATAGTTGAGCATTACTGTGTGTCACCTGCTCTGGTTGCGCCCCTTGTTAATCGAGTGAAAGTTTTGTCGGGTGGTAATCGGCTCCCTTGGTGTGACAGTGTGACAGAGCTGTTTGACCAGCTCCTGGATCGTCTGGAGCAGGACTACAATACAGACTACGGCACCAATCTCACACAACAGGTAGGTTGTGGGGAACCCACCTAGCATCATCACAGCAGACAGTGCAACGGACAGACTTTGCTACAGTAGATGGACATGACCTCCAGACAGGTCATCAACGAGCTCTTAGTGTTACATGTCATCTTGTGTAAGATGAAGAAGATGGAGATGACTCAGACAGGTCATCAACGAGCTGTCAGTGTTACATCAGCGAGCTGGTAGTGTTACATGTCATCCTGTGTGATGATCAGTAGGTGGAGATGACTCAGGTCATCAACGAGCTGTCAGTGTTACATATCATGTGGCACAATGCAGTACTAGAGCATGTCATCTAGTGTCATTGTACAGTGGGTAGGAAGCAGGGAGGGGGAGGGCCAGGTCTTACAGAAGACAGTGAGGAGGCAGCAATATGAAGGTCGTTGACTGTCAGGTAGTTAGCCCCCCCCCCACAACACCTCCCACAGGTGAGCATCTTCCTACACTGACTGTAGTGAATGACACACGACCGTGTCTTGACATCACTAAGGCTGAGCGCTGAGCGTGTGAGGAGGACTGACACAGCATGTCACAGCTGTCACGACACTCCAGTCTACGTGTGTTGCCAGGTGATGTGCGGACTGACCCTGGCCCGGAAGGGGTTGAGTGAGTGCGAGATAAGGTCGATCTTCAGCATCCCGGCCCTCGCTTGGTCTCCGCTCTACTTCGCCATCAAAGATTTCCTCATCGACTACTCCGGCCTGCTCAGGTGACGTGGCGTGACGTTCTGACAACAAGAAGAAAATGTTGTTTGTTTGTTTTCCTGTCCCTCGTTTCCTGTCCATGTTTCATTCTTGTTCTTAGGCGCTAAGAGCTTGCTCCTTATGAGTGTGAGTGCTTTACACATTTTGTATTGTTATTACTGTGCAGTAATGATCAGAGCTCACTCTGCTATACTATGTGGTAATCATGTTACGTCATAGATTGCGTGGTGATCGTTTTGTCACTCTTTTACACTTATAGTAATAATATTAACTCAGACTGTGTAAATAGGGTGTTACATCACTCAGACTGTATAGTAATCATATTACTCTGTTAGAGTGTGTAGTAAGCATGTTACATCACTTTGTGAGACGTTGTAATAAGCAGGTGACATCACTCTGCTACGCTGTGTGATAAGCAGGTGACATCACTCTGTTACACTGTGTAACAAGCATGTGACATCACTCTGCTACGCTGTATAACAAGCAGGTGACATCACTCTGTGTTGCAGGCTGGCGTTCGGAGAACTGGAGGAAGCGGTCAGCAAGAGGTACCTGTCCAGCCATCAGACCAGACAGAAGCTGGTCAGCGCCATGGTGGTCTACTTTGAGCAGCAACGCCAGGTTTTCTTTTACCTCTTTCCTTTATTCTTTCATCTCTGACTTCCCCTCGGACTGTCTGTCTGACAGTCGGCATGAATATATCTGCCAGAGTCGTCTCCCTGTTGCTAGTGGTGGCGCTGTAACATGGTGTCCAGGGCTGACCACTCGCACTGTCTGCTGTCTGCAAACTGCACGTGAAGATGGCTGCTAGTGAGGTCTCTATGGTTACAGACCTGTTACTGTGGTAACTGAGATGGTGGTGTAGGTGGTGTAATCTCGTCTCTATGGTTACAGGCCTGGCCACTCCACATCGAGATGGGGAGCGCGCTAGTGGCACGCGTGACGCAGGAGCTGCCATGGTTACTGCGGTTGCTAGGCGACAAGGATCGTCTGGCTCAGCTTCTTCTTGACCCCACCATCTTCGGTCGTCTGTTTGTGTCAGTGAGAAAGCTGTCTAAAGAAACACGGCGAAACATTGACAAACATTTGACCAAGTTTGCGAAAGATTTGATATCACTATGACATACAAACTCAAAGTGTTCGTCCATATTTGAATACTAAGTTGACGTCACTTGTACAGCTGGGACTGTGTGTGAAATAGCCACTTGACGTCACTTGTACAGCTGGGACTGTGTGTGAAATAGCCACTTGACGTCACTTGTACAGCTGGGACTGTGTGAAATAGCCACTTGACGTCACAGGGGTAACGTACTTGTATGCTAAGGTGAGAAAGAGTGTGAAGGAAGATAACTACTTTCATGTTACAGAGACGAGCAGTTCGAGTTGCTAGAGTTATGGCGCATGACTGGCCGTTCGGGTGAGCAGGTGGCGCAGCTGTACGTGGACGCCATCACGGCGCGAGGGCGACACCTGGCAACTGAGGCACAACAAAAGGACCTGAACCAAGTCATCGATATTGTCGTTAGTAGAACTAGATAAAGCCACCGAGTTTCTGTGTAACATTAAATGTTCTTACCTGCAACATGTCACAAGGTCTAGAGTGATAACAACATGTCACGAGGTCTAGAGTGATACAAATATGTCACAAGGTCTATGAATAGCACACACAACTAAGGTGTGTAGTTATCACACGATATGTCACAAGGTCACTGTCACAAGTTGTGTAGTTATCACACGATATGTCACAAGGTCACAGTCACAAGTTGTGTAGTTATCACACCATATGTCACAATGTCACAGTCACAAGTTGTGTAGTTATCACACCATATGTCACAAGGTCACTGTCACAAGTTGTGTAGTTATCACACGATATGTCACAAGGTCACAGTCACAAGTTGTGTAGTTATCACACCATATGTCACAATGTCACAGTCACAAGTTGTGTAGTTATCACACGATATGTCACAATGTCACTGTCACAAGTTGTGTAGTTATCACACCATATGTCACAAGGTCACAGTCACAAGTTGTGTAGTTATCACACGATATGTCACAATGTCACTGTCACAAGTTGTGTAGTTATCACACCATATGTCACAAGGTCACTGTCACAAGTTGTGTAGTTATCACACGATATGTCACAAGGTCACAGTCACAAGTTGTGTAGTTATCACACCATATGTCACAATGTCACAGTCACAAGTTGTGTAGTTATCACACCATATGTCACAATGTCACTGTCACAAGTTGTGTAGTTATCACACCATATGTCACAAGGTCACTGTCACAAGTTGTGTAGTTATCACACGATATGTCACAAGGTCACAGTCACAAGTTGTGTAGTTATCACACCATATGTCACAATGTCACAGTCACAAGTTGTGTAGTTATCACACCATATGTCACAATGTCACTGTCACAAGTTGTGTAGTTATCACACACGAATGTCACAATGTCACTGTCACAAGTTGTGTAGTTATCACACCATATGTCACAAGGTCACTGTCACAAGTTGTGTAGTTATCACACGATATGTCACAAGGTCACAGTCACAAGTTGTGTAGTTATCACACCATAGTCACAATGTCACTGTCACAAGTTGTGTAGTTATCACACCATATGTCACAATGTCACAGTCACAAGTTGTGTAGTTATCACACCATATGTCACAAGGTCACTGTCACAAGTTGTGTAGTTATCACACGATATGTCACAAGGTCACAGTCACAAGTTGTGTAGTTATCACACCATATGTCACAATGTCACAGTCACAAGTTGTGTAGTTATCACACGATATGTCACAATGTCACTGTCACAAGTTGTGTAGTTATCACACCATATGTCACAAGGTCACTGTCACAAGTTGTGTAGTTATCACACGATATGTCACAAGGTCACAGTCACAAGTTGTGTAGTTATCACACGATATGTCACAATGTCACTGTCACAAGTTGTGTAGTTATCACACCATATGTCACAATGTCACTGTCACAAGTTGTGTAGTTATCACACCATATGTCACAATGTCACTGTCATAAGTTGTGTAGTTATCACACCATATGTCACAATGTCACTGTCACAAGTTGTGTAGTTATCACACCATATGTCACAATGTCACTGTCATAAGTTGTGTAGTTATCACACCATATGTCACAATGTCACTGTCATAAGTTGTGTAGTTATCACACCATATGTCACAATGTCACTGTCACAAGTTGTGTAGTTATCACACCATATGTCACAATGTCACAGTCACAAGTTGTGTAGTTATCACACCATATGTCACAAGGTCACTGTCACAAGTTGTGTAGTTATCACACCATATGTCACAAGGTCTATAACTAGCAGTCACAACACATCCTGTGTCAACATCAGCTCATTACCATAAATGCAATGTGCACCAACTAAAAGACTCCATGGTTGTATTCACCAACATGTCAGCTGTACACAGATCGTTATTGTCAGCATGCAAACAGACATCACGTGCACAAATTCGTAGCCTTATACTTTCAATATTATTGTTGTAGAGCATATAGAAAAAGTTGACAACAGTTGATGTTGTGTATCTGTGTTGTGTGCTGTGTGTGTGTGTGTTGTGTGCGTGTTGTGTGCGTGTTGTGTTGTATATCTGTGGTGAGTGTGTTGTGTGTGTGTGTTGAGTGTGTGCTGTGTGTGTGTGTGTGTGTTGTGTGTGTTGTATATCTGTGGTGAGTGTGTTGTGTGTGTGTGTGTGAGCTGTTTGTGCTGTGTGTATGGTGCGTGTTGTGTTGTGCAGCTCCTGTCCTATTTAGACATCTTGTCCCAGTTCCTGGAAGTCGGTCACTTCACATCGGCTCAGGAGAGAGTGCTGCTACTGCGACTGGAAATTCTGGTGTGTATATGGAGCAGCGGTTTGTACTCAGCTTTGATAATTTGTCATTACTTAAAATTATTTTTTAAATATATCTTTTGATTGCCACAAGGTGTGTGCGGCTATGAGTTATATATTGAAGATGTGAATATAATTAATTAAGGCGCCCACTATCGGGTACCATCTGGGGACAAGGGGTGGGGTGGGCTTTGCTGCAACACGTGATCACTGACGTCATGGTGCAGGAGCGCCTGGGGAGCGACATGGAGGAGCGGCGGCGGCTACGGCTGCTGGGTCACGTGCGCCTGAAGCTGTCTCACCTGTACGCCGACCTGGGCAGGTTCCAGGAAGCTCAGGCGCTACAGGATGATGTCCTGCATTATCGCCTCAGGTGAGCTCTGACTGTGCTGTATCACCTGTGACAGGTATGTAACATTAAGTGAGCTCTGACTGTGCTGTATCACCTGTGACAGGTATGTAACATTAAGTGAGCTCTGGCTGTGCTGTATCACCTGTGACAGGTATTGTACGAACTTTAATAGGTGCTCTCAGCTGAAGCAGGGTAATGTATTGACTGTAACAGGGTGCTCTGTAAGCTAACACAAAGCTGTAGTAGTTGTAACACTGTGCTGTATTACCAGTAGACTGTTGTATCAGCTGTAATAGTGCTGTAATGGCTGTAATAGTCTTTTAATGGTGGTAATAGCGTGCTGTGTTAGCTGTAAAGTAATGTAATTGTATTAGCTGTAACAGTCTGTTAGCTGTGTATCGCTATGTATAGGATGTTGTATTAGCTGTGTATCGCTGTGTGCAGGGTGGTTGTATTAGCTGTAACAGAGTCTGTTAGCTGTGTATCGTTGTGTGCAGGATGTTGTATTAGCTGTGTATCGCTGTGTGCAGGGTGGTTGTATTAGCTGTAACAGAGTCTGTTAGCTGTGTATCGCTGTGTATAGGACGATGTATTAGCTGTGTATCGCTGTGTGCAGGGTGGTTGAGACCGGAAGTGTAGAGGCGGTAGAGGCTGCCAAAGACCTGGCAGTCTGCTATCATGCCATCGGCCTTCTCAGCTCAAAGATGGGCGACATAGACAAGGTGCTTGTTTCCTACGTCACCAGATCCTGCTGTCTGTGTCGACCTCAATAATATAGTGTCTACCTGAAGCAGGCATATCATGCAAGAACTGGCCATGGACTATGTCGCTAACATCACTTTACTGTCTATTGTCGCCAAAATAGCATTACCCTCTTGTCTATTGTCGCCAAGATAACATTTCCCTACTGTCTATTGTTGCTAAGATAACATTACCCTACTGTCTATTGTCGCCAAGCTAACATTACCCTACTGTCTACTGCCGCCAAGCTAACATTACCCTACTGTCTACTGCCGCCAAAGTTTACCCTACTGTCTACTGTCGCCAAGCTAACATTACCCTACAGTCTATTGTCGCCAAAGTTTACCCTACTGTCTACTGTCGCCAAGCTAACATTACCCTACTGTCTATTGTCGCCAAGGTTTACCCTACTGTCTACTGCCGCCAAGCTAACATTACCCTACTGTCTACTGCCGCCAAGAAAACATTACCCTACTGTCTATTGTCGCCAAGCTAACATTACCCTACTGTCTATTGTTGCTAAGATAACATTACCCTACTGTCTACTGCCGCCAAGCTAACATTACCCTACTGTCTACTGCCGCCAAGATAACATTACCCTACTGTCTATTGTCGCCAAGGTTTACCCTACTGTCTACTGTCGCCAAGCTAACATTACCCTACTGTCTACTGCCGCCAAGAAAACATTACCATACTGTCTACTGTCGCCAAGATAACATTACCCTACTGTCTACTGCCGCCAAGAAAACATTACCCTACTGTCTACTGCCGCCAAGAAAACATTGCCATACTGTCTACTGTCGCCAAGATAACATTACCCTACTGTCTACTGCCGCCAAGCTAACATTACCCTACTGTCTACTGCCGCCAAGCTAACATTACCCTACTGTCTATTGTCGCCAAGCTAACATTACCCTACTGTCTATTGTTGCTAAGATAACATTACCCTACTGTCTACTGTCGCCAAGCTAACATTACCCTACTGTCTACTGCCGCCAAGATAACATTACCCTACTGTCTATTGTCGCCAAAGTTTACCCTACTGTCTACTGTCGCCAAGCTAACATTACCCTACTGTCTACTGCCGCCAAGAAAACATTACCATACTGTCTACTGTCGCCAAGATAACATTACCCTACTGTCTACTGCCGCCAATCTAACATTACCCTACTGTCTACTGCCGCCAAGAAAACATTACCATACTGTCTACTGTCGCCAAGATAACATTACCCTACTGTCTACTGCCGCCAAGCTAACATTACCCTACTGTCTACTGCCGCCAAGCTAACATTACCCTACTGTCTATTGTCGCCAAGCTAACATTACCCTACTGTCTATTGTTGCTAAGATAACATTACCCTACTGTCTACTGTCGCCAAGCTAACATTACCCTACTGTCTACTGCCGCCAAGATAACATTACCCTACTGTCTATTGTCGCCAAAGTTTACCCTACTGTCTACTGTCGCCAAGCTAACATTACCCTACTGTCTACTGCCGCCAAGATAACATTACCCTACTGTCTATTGTCGCCAAAGTTTACCCTACTGTCTACTGTCGCCAAGCTAACATTACCCTACTGTCTACTGCCGCCAAGATAACATTACCCTACTGTCTACTGTCGCCAAGATAACATTACCCTACTGTCTATTGTCGCCAAGCTAACATTACCCTACTGTCTATTGTTGCTAAGATAACATTACCCTACTGTCTACTGTCGCCAAGCTAACATTACCCTACTGTCTACTGCCGCCAAGATAACATTACCCTACTGTCTATTGTCGCCAAAGTTTACCCTACTGTCTACTGTCGCCAAGCTAACATTACCCTACTGTCTACTGCCGCCAAGATAACATTACCCTACTGTCTATTGTCGCCAAAGTTACCTACTGTCTACTGTCGCCAAGCTAACATTACCCTACTGTCTACTGCCGCCAAGATAACATTACCCTACTGTCTACTGTCGCCAAGATAACATTACCCTACTGTCTACTGCCGCCAAGCTAACATTACCCTACTGTCTATTGTCGCCAAGCTAACATTACCCTACTGTCTATTGTTGCTAAGATAACATTACCATACTGTCTATTGTCGCCAAAATAACATTACCCTACTGTCTATGTCTGTGGGTTTTTGCTGTGGGAAGCGGAGCAAGCGTATTGCTGTATTTTAGTAGTTCTACAGTAAGACTTTCTAGAATCGTTGATGTAAGTGTCTAATAGCTCAAGGGTAGTACTTTATATATCAAAATAGACATAATTTTATCCTGTTGTGTATGTCTATATATGTGTCTATGTTCTGTTTATACTTGTTCATATAGTGTCTTGATGTAACTATGGATATTTCGCAGTAGGCAGGGTTAGCTGAGTGGAAGAATAAGAATGAACAAATGAATTACATTTTATTTCACGACACACATTTTGTGACATTCTGTCATGTGCTGCAGGCCATCGATTATTACCGGAAGTCGATGGAGGTGCAGGAGAAGCTACAGAACCCTCTGGAGCTGGCGGACAGCATGAACAACCTGGGCGTGATGCTGATGAAGAGGGGAGACTACCAGCGGGCCGCCGACCTTTGCTCCAGAGCCCTTAAGGTACCCGTGTACCTGGTCACTGCATGTGTCATACTGCGTCACGACTAAGTGGTCTTTGTGTCATGTGATCACCGTCACGTGTCGCTTGTCACGGCCTACTGGCTAGGGTGTCAGGTGTCTGAGGCCTGTCTAGCTTAGTCAGCTGTCGTGTCTGTGTGCAAGTGTACGTCCCGAGTGTTTGTGAGCGTGCGTGCGTGAATGGGGGCGAGTGTGCGTGTATCTCTGTATACTGTATACTGTATACAGTATACTGTACCTCAGGGAAGATGTGCGCGTATGAGAGAGAGACGAGTGTAACGTGTTTGTGATCACTGTCTGTGAACCCTGTTTTGGTGACGTTGCTATTACGTCACCTTTGCTACGTGAGATTGATAAAGAGTACGTGTGACGTCAGATTTACGAGAAGAATTACCTTGTTACGTCTTGTCCAACACCTTTACCTTTCTCCTTCTTTATGACGTCACATTCAAGAGAAGCGTTAGGCTGTTACGTCTCTCCAACACCTGTGCTTTATCCTGTTCACGTGACTGCTTTGTGACGTCAGGTTTACGAGAAGGAGTACTTCGGTCATCTGCCACCTATTATCGGCGTCATGATCAGTAACATCGCCGTTTGCTACAGCAGTCTCGATCGTCTCGATGAGAGCGAGAAGATGTACCGGAAGTGAGTGCCTTCCCCTGACTACATATGAAACGTGTATTATTTGAGTTTCCGGATGTTGTTTTGTGTAACCCATTGTAGAGGCTCACAAGCCGCTGAGACTTGTCTGCGTGTCACTGTTAGCTCTGTCTCTAGTGTCAGATGATCTCCATCTCTGAATGCACCACGTGACAGGCCCTCTACACCAGGCACTTGGACAAGTCACTGTAGTCATTAGACCCCGAACTTATATCATTATATATAAATACACGTCCATGATTAGACATACAGACGACAGTGGGACGACAGAGGACAGTTTGTTTATCGCTGTCATTACTAACAGTAACTCTGAGCTCTGTGAAGCTTGACTTGTGAGAATGATTGTGTAAGCACTCGGTGACCCCTGACTGGGTAGGTGGTACAATGTGTCCACTGATAACGTCTACCATTGTGCCGCCAGAGCTCTACAGATCGCCGAGCGGGCTCTGGGGAGATCCCACCCCAACGTGGCAACGGCCTTGACCAACCTGGGTACCCTGCAGTCCAAGAGACAGCGGTATGCTGAGGCCAAGGGTCACTTCAAGGAGGCGCTGACTATTCACAAGGTACTCCGCACTCAATGTCGGCTCTCTGGCAGCCACCAACACAAGTAAAGCTGCATTTAATCTTCGTTTCACTTTGCATTTACCATTCAGTCTTTTAGGTGCAGTATACCCGTCTGAGGCTTTTCACCCCAAACAGAAACATGTCAGCCGGACCTCCGAGTCCGTCCTCTCACCTGGACCTATTTGTCCTCCTTGTGGGTCCAGCAAAGTGTCCGGAAGTCCTCAGTGAGATGTGGTCTGCGGGAAAATCCCACTGTGGGGTATCGGGTATCCACCCAGCCTGATATTTGTAACTGCGTCATTAGCGTCCACTAATTGTTTTCTTGTCATTTAACATAACGGGTGAGATAAATGTTCCGGTACAACACACACAGCAGCCATGGTCTACTGTCGACTCTACTCGACAGTAGGTGACAGGTTTATTGCAATAAGATTATAAGATGCTGCCAGAGTTTGGTGAGCACCGGACAAACAGTATTATCTTTACACGTACGCAGGCTCGCTCACCCACTCACTGCTTTAGTTGTAACACTCCGGGTGCATTGTCAACTGCGCCACGGGTGGTATCTCTCGCGTGTGTAAGGACAGACAACAGCATCATAAAGACGAGCAGGTGCACCAGTC
Organism: Pomacea canaliculata; assembly: GCF_003073045.1. Classification (NCBI taxonomy): domain Eukaryota; kingdom Metazoa; phylum Mollusca; class Gastropoda; order Architaenioglossa; family Ampullariidae; genus Pomacea; species Pomacea canaliculata. The sequence continues at coordinate 28,538,200 of NC_037597.1, read as the reverse complement.
GATTAACTATGATCACCACTATTTACATCTCCTCTATAGACGATACAAGTGAAAGAAAGGGTGAGAAAATTAGCGAGGATTTTTTTCGGTTAGTGTGAGGAGTAATGCTCAGCTGCCTGTCATCTGCATAATTATTACTGATGAGAACTACAGTGAGTCGTGGGGCATGATGCAAGTTGTTGACAGCAGACAATGAAGAGACTGAGGCCCAGTCCTGAGCCTTGGGGAACTCCACTAGCAAGGAGATGGATGTTTGACTGTTGACGAACGTGTGTCTGTGGAATATTTTCTTTAGTCCTTTTGTTGATGTTGTCTTTTCAGAGTTGCCTACAGGTGTTTGCAGGTTCAATATGGCCTCTGCAGGTGCATGGAAGCGTTGCTGCTTAACGAGCCTGTCCTTTGTTTCAGGCTTGTTTGACTCCGCCTGCTAACCTAGACTTTTTCAAGACTCAAGAAAAATATGTCTGGGTGCTCTTGAAACTGGAGGAACAAGACACTGCCTTGTCGGAATTCCAACAGCTTTGTGAGTTTGTATCAGAGAGGCTTTGGACTAATTTTTTATCTAGAGAAACATTGAACTCCAAGTGCATTGTCATAGTGGACCACTCACACCAATTCCGAAATCCTTGCAGGGGCTATCGCCTGTAATTAAAGGAAGCCATGTGTACAATAACAACCTGTCCTGTCGTTAAAGGAAGCTGTGTATACAATGATTACAATGATAATAACCTGTCTTGTCCATGTCTGCACTCTGCCAGGTGCCCAGAGTGAGGCCGGAGACCTGCTCACCCACGCCTGGCCCCCGGTGTGGAGCGAGATGGTGGCTGTCCTGCTGGCCCGGGGCCAAGCGGCCAGAGCTGCTTCCTTGGCGGCCAAGCTGCTGACGAAGGGCGTGAAACACGAGTCGCTGTACATTACTTTGAGCAAGGCAGACAGCGCCGCCACCGCCAAGGTCGCCCGACCAAGGGAGATGACTGTTGACTATGCTCTTGAACAGTGAGCCACTCTCCCCTTCTTTCTTCCGTCATTCTCCCCATCCTATTTCTTTCCACTCTCCACTCATGGGCAAACTTCCACTTTCCACTCATGGGCAACTTATGCCCTTAGGTGCCAGTTGTTATGCGCCCGTGGGGTGGGGAGGACATGCGTGGCAATACCCAGGACAGAGGCTCGGCCTTCAGTGGCTTGTACGGGTGCTACAGCCTCATGACCCCTGACACTTATATTTGTCCCCCGTAAACAGCATTGACCCATGAATAATATAGGTTAGCGCTGTAATAACTCTAGAAGTCGGGAAATGTCCTTTGACCTGACGCCCAAGCAAGTTTTTTTTTTATCTTTCTGCCGACCCCAACTCCTTCATTTGTAGGAAGTTTGCCTCTTGCTGCTGTTGAGGCCATAACAGTTCTTGTTGCCCTCTTTTCTCCTACTTGTGCTGGCTTTGTAGAATGTGTGGCAGTTACCCCTGGAGTCTACAAGTAACGAAGTTTGCCGTAAAGGTAACTGGGCAGGTGTCACCACAATTTATTTCAACTCTGTGCACTGCTGGACGAGAGTCGTGATAGGACGAATCATGGCTGCTTCACCACAATGCACCTGCTCACACATCCCTGAGCATCCGGCAGTCTCTGGTCAAGAAGAACATCGCCTTCAGAAACAACCTCCCTACTCACCTGATTTTGCTCTGTGGGGATCTAGTGCTCAAGGGTCATCAAGAGGACCCGGTGTTGAAGGCGTGCGGGCCATCAAGAGGGTCGTACCGACGGCATCCCAGGAGAATCCTTCCAGCAGTGAAGGATGGCAGGGGAGGAGGAAAAGTGCATTAGATTCCAAAGAGATGGGGGAGTACTTTAAGGGGGGAACCATGTAATTTATTTTCTGGAGCTGAAATAGTTTTGTGAGACTAGTCTCTACTTTACAGACTACGCATGTGTTTATACCCTGGTTAGAATGACTGTTAGAATGTGGCAGTTACCCCAAGAGTCTACAACCGTTCAAGCACTGTGCGTTTATACCATGGTGACAGTTTCATCGTCTTCATTGTGGCAGGTCTCCCGAAAATCTCGAACTTTTCAAGTACCAGGTGAAAGAGGTGTTCCTGCCAGCTGGTGAGGTCACGGGGCTGCTGGCGCTGCTGGACAGGTCAAGCCAAACGTTGGGTTCAGACGTGTACCACCTGGCCATCACCTGGTGCCGAGAACAAAACAAACAGGAGATGAGCTGCTGTCTGTCGTCATGCATCGGACATGTTTCCGTCTGACTTGGTCAGTTATTATGTCTTGATGTTGTGTTGAATGTTCGCTCTTGTCCGTGCACTGTGCAGCGCTCATCTATTTGATGAGTCAAAGAAAAATAAATAAAGATGTCTAGAAGGTATAAACTAGATGAAGTACTGAAGACAAGACAAAATTTGAGAAGTTGGTGGGTAAGCAGCGGTTATGAGTCCTGTCCTGACACTGTGTGCAGAACTTTGCCACACAAGCTGCAGTCCTGCTCAACGACCTTCAGAACTATGGTGAGGCGGCAGAGTACGGGATGCGCGTGCTCAGCATCAAACCTAATGACGTCAGCGTTGGTCTCTTTGTGGGCGAGCTGCAGCTCCGCAATGGACGGCCCATGAAAGCAAAACAAATTTTTCAGAATTTGGAAAAGTGCAGTCCGGGCCGTGAAGAGCTCGTCCAGGTGAAGACATGTTTAAACCATTGCTTGTACTCGTTAGCGCTGTTGCACCAAGAGTCTGGAGCCCCAGGAGGAGAATTTCCGACTTTCCCTCTCTTTACAATTACTTTTATAATTAGCTGTGTGGTAGAGGCCAGTCGGTTGGCGCAAGTTTGTGTTGTCCAGAGGGGGCTGAGGGGAGAAGGGAGGGGCGGAAAAACCCTCCCGGTGAGTATAAAATGGAAGACGTGTGGTTACAGGTATAAAATTAATTTTATGATCATCCGATGTATTCTACAGCTGTACAATTCATTTCATGATGATACTATGTATTCTATAGCCATAAAATTCCTCACCCAGTGATCATCACAAAGATTAGCAGTCTCTTACTCTCTGTTAACTTTTTCCAACAATGTTAACTGCAGGTGAGACAAGGACTAGAAGTCGCAGACTTGATGATGAAACAAAACAAGTGACATCGTCAGTGTATCCACTGCACGGCTGTGCCATGTCACTACTGTCATGTCACATGTCCAGCACAGGTAACTGCAGCAGCTCCGGCAGATGTCTACACACTGTCACAGACTTCTTACAGCGACGTGTCACTGACAGACAGCACTGAGTGTCGCGAGAAGCAGTGGGCCATAGTGCTGCTCCCTTCTAAATGTTGTCATCGCGCTCAGAGGTGTTTAATGAACAATGAACAGTGAACAGATCTTTCCGTACCATGGTAACAAAAATGTGTTTGAGAAATGAGAACCGCCAAGAGAATCAACAAATGAGACGACTATGTGGTGTCCCCTTCAGCCAAGCCAAGCTTCCACTCTTCTCTGCCCCAGCCTGAACTTCAGACGAGTTTAGTAGGTACCTGTGTGAGTACCTTATATAGATATAGTGATCGGTTTAAATATTGTGTACATATATATATATCTGAAGGGCCTTGAGATTAGGTTCTGAACTTCACCACTAACGTCATTGCATGTGTGAATGTGTGGTGATCAGGCTCAACCCACTAACACTAACCCTTGAATTCTTATGCCAGAGCTTGTGTGATTGACAGAAACTTTAATTCACCTTTTAATCTTGTGTATAATTATTTTCATACATTATTGTACCTGACGTGTGTACCGCAGCCATGTGTTATTTGACAATGTAATTCTTGTTAAGTGCTTTGTAGGAAAACATCGACCCGAGGCCTTTGTGTTGTATAGTATGTATTTGGTGTTTTGTTTGTTTAAGTGCAGCAACAATCTACATCTCTGGACAGCCTTTAGTCCATTTTGTACACTTTGTGCAAAGAACACGCGAGTGTGTGCATGTGCGCGGTTGTACACCACTACCAAACCAGAGTTCCTAACACATACAAGCCTCCCAGCCGATGCACTTCACCAAAGCAAAGTGCACAATATTCTACACATCACTGTAACACACAAGCAAATTACCATGGCAACGTCCTGCCCCGGGAAAGTGGGGAAAGGTACTGTATGTCTAAACATTTTGGATGCAGGCTTCTTTTCAAAAGTCTTACAGGTGATTCTTCTCTGCATAAAGAACTTTTGATAATACCAAAACTACTCATTAAAGTAACCACAGACTTTCTGTCTGCACTCGACATTTGAGAATTAATCCTACTTGACCTGTCTGCTGCATTCAACACTCTCAACCACTCTACAATCCTTCAAAGACTCCGCACTATGGCATTGATGGCACCACACTAGCCTGCTTTGACTACTGACCCCAGACTGCGCTTGCTGACCAATAGTTCTCAATCTTCATCTTGAAATCAAACAGTAACAGACAGATACTATCATTCATGGCAACAATCTGGAGCACTTTAGTCAAAGAACAGCCTACCTTGCGCAGAACTTTATATTTCTGAGTCGTCTTTTCTGCTATACATAACAATGTTCTACATGAATGTCGTTTCCAACTTGCTGGTATTTTATGCACAAATTGTAAGGCCTTTATCATTGTAAGCACAAATTTAAGGCATTTATTTTTCTGAATAAGCAAAGAAAACAAATGAACTTCACTGTCTGAAGAACTTTCAAACAAAGGAATTTTCATTTAACAAAATTACTGCAGTTACTTTGGCAAACAAATCAACCACATTGCGTATCTTTGTAACATATATTCTTGCTTTAGGTCTGATTTCAGACTTGGTGCCTCAAAAGCATAGAAAATTATCTGCTTAACCATTCATGTTTAACATAATGCATCCAGTGGAACAACTGTAACATCAATAGACAGAGCTCAAAGGTCCATTCCACACCTGAAGCCGTCATGTTAATCCAGTACTGATGAGCTCAAAGGTCATGTGTCAATGAGACACCTGGAGCCGCCAAGTTAATCCAGGCTGCAGGAATGACTTCAAGCACTGGTCCTCAAAGGCAAAAACTGCGGCACATGACTAAATCTTTGATTCCTGCCTCCGGCCTTCTCCAGCTACAGGTCTATTTCTCTCTTCCCAGATGCTAACGCCATCACAGGTACAAAGGCGTTTGGAATTCTCAAATCAGTCCTGCTGAGCGTGCAATGATGCCACACACAAGTCTGGAAAACAGCAGCAATGGTCAATAGTACAATATTCAATAAAATGCACAAAACATTTTCCTGAAAAGCCTGTGATACCTATACTTTTTAATAAATGATAAAATATTAGTTAAATGTTAAATATTGAAAGAATGCTGAAATATATAAAAATTATAGGCAGCCATGAATCTAAATACAAAATTAGACATATGACCAATCCCAATGTGCCATAAAAACAAAAGCAACTGTAACAGCGTAACCAGTCTTGCTCATGACCAGTAGCAGTACTCTGTATCAAGAACTTTTGATACTGTTTCTCATTTACTTTTATATTGCTAATATATAATATGTGTCCAAGATTCTAATGTCTTTTAAAATGTTGCACATCCAAGCTGTTAAAAATGTCACATATGTAAGCAGTCAAATGTTTTTGAGAATAGCCAAATAGAAAGGATAAACTGGTGAAGAAGATGGCCGCCTACTTAAAAATGTATGGTATATATTAAAAAAGTGGAATGCTAACCTGTTGTTAACACTGTTCATCTGTGAACCCTTATGAATAATAAGGGAGCGACCAATCAGGTCCCAGACCTTCAGCTGTTTGTTACTAAATTGAAATGTGGCATGACCGCTTTCCCCCACCTCAAGTTCCTGCAGTATTCCTTTTGCCTGAACACAAACGCCAACAATAAAGTAGTCCTTCAGTCACAACCAGTTACCAAGTATTATGGGCTTTGTTCACTCACAAAGTCATAAACAACTAAATATTCTCACTTGACAGTACCATTACTTTGTTTGCTAAATCTAAACAAATTCTACATCCAAGTAACAGCCAAACGAAACAACAGTCACAAAGAGTATTTTTCCTAAACAAGAACCATTTCTGTAAAAAATTTGAAGGGCTATAGGTTATTTTACATCAGTAAATCTAAGGGAAAACAGATTTGAAAAGTGTAGCATGATTTTGACAAGCCTACCTACAGCTATATATGCCAAATAGCAGTTGTGGACTTAAACCCTTCACTGTGAAACTACAGTAAAGAGTAAATCATCTTAAAAAATCTTAATTATGAAAACTACAGTTATTAGAGTAACAGTTTCCCCCTCCCCACACACACACACAAACCGCCTTGGGTTTGGTTTGCTTAAAGCTTCAGTCACTTAAAAAACACAAAAATATATTTTGTCCATTGATGTCTCTCAAACAGAAATTGTCAGTATATTTTAGATTTTGCTGGAAGAATTCATTACATATTTACATAAAGTAATTTATAAATGCTGTATTATTTGTAGTTAATACACTAAAACTACTTACCGTAACAGTGGTTGAAGAACAAAGGATCAAGTGTAAAGCAAAATTGGCGTTTTGAATGAGAATGCCACAGGTCATGAAATTTTGGGAATAGGCAGGCCAAATTAACATGTCACGACACATGATATTAAAAAATTGTATTAGTGCAATCAACATTACTCAGCACAAAGTCTCCATGACTAAAAGAGAATTAGGTGAAACAGTATTCCCCAAAAGATAAGTGAAGAGGAGCACTAGAAGTGATAAAAGAAAGTTTGTAGAAAACAAAGCTAGAATAGCAGAAGAAGCTTCAGGACATGAATGTGGTTTACAAGATCACACAAAAAAAAAAGCTAACAGACAGTAGGAGTGGCAGTCGACATACCTTCAAAAAAGCAAGATGGGAACATCATCACTGAAGAAAACAGAGATAGAAGAAGCAGTTGCTCAACTGATCAAGCCCTCCAGTACTAGCCAGTGAAAAAGACCTGGACATAAATCTGGGCCTGATCACCATGACTGAAGTAAAGGAAGCCATCCAAAAAAGCAGGACTCAAAGCTCCAGGACATGATAGGACCTTCTCTGAAATGTTTAAGTTGGAAGCAGAATACCAAAGCTGCTCTGCAAGATCTTACAGAAAATATGGAACACTGAAGAAACACCAGATGAATGAAAAAAAGGTATAATCTGCCAAAAAAAAGGTGACAGGCAACTGCAGCAACTGGCAAAACATAACCCTGTTATCACAAACAAGCAAAATCTTCAGCTGCATCATTTTGGAAAGGCTCATCATTGTTCCAAATGACATCATCAGCGAAGAACAAGCAGGCTTTGGAAAAGGTAATGCAATAATTCAATTCTTCACCTTAAGACAGGTAACAGAAGAAAGAATGGAACAGCACTCTCTATGCCAGTGGTTCTCAAAGTGTGGTCCGCTAGTGGTCCGCGGGCATAGGTCAGGTGGTCCGCGGCTGACAGTCGTCATATGTCAGCAAAGTGATGTTTAAAGTGATGCATTCCTCGCATTAACATTTTAATTACAAAGAACGAGGTATACGTAGTTTTATGTCAACTTATTACTATATTACTTTTACAAAAGTACATTTAGTTTTGAATTGTAATGAAACAAATGCGGCAATTTAAATTTGAAATTCATAGTACAGACTGATTTTTAGGCCTTGGTGGTCCGCCATATTATTTTACTTAGACCTTGGTGGTCCGCCATAGCTTTTACTTAAGTAAAGTGGTCCGCGGTCCGAAAAACTTTGAGAACCACTGCTCTATGCTATGTTCATAGAATTTGAGAAAGCATTTGACAGCATGTACCCTGAGTCCTTATGGAGTCCTTGAGCCACTATGGAATATCACAGAAAATAGTAAATGTAATAAAAGCACTGTATGCAGACTTTCACTGCCAGGTTTATAGCAACAGCAAGCTAAGGAAAAACTTCAACATTACCACCAGTGTCAAACAGGGATGCATTCTCTCGCTGTTCCTCTTTATACAGGCCATGGACTGGCATATGAAATGGATAACAGAAGACAAGAAAAAAGAAATCCATTGAACACTTATGACTGTGCTTGAAGACTTAGATTATGCTAATTATATTATTATTATATCCAGTCAACACAAAGATGTGCAGGAGAAGATTATCAATCTGACCAAAACTGCATCAAAATTAGGACTTTAAGTAAACAGAGGCAAAACAAAAGAAATGAGACAATGCCTAAGTCAGCAGAATCTACCACAAGTGATAACAAAGAAGTAGAGAAAGTCCAAGAATTTACATATATTAGCAGTCTATAACAACAGACGGAGAAACAGAAAAGGAATTAAAATACTGACTCGTCAAAGCAAATAAATCCTTTGCTATGCTGAAAGAAATAGGTAAGTCCAAAGCTTTAAAGCGCAACATAAAATTAAGAATCTTCAGAAGCAATGAGGCACCAGCCAAAATAGCCCTTCACTGGAAAGAAGATGGCAAAAGGAAGTGTAGTTCCAGGCAAAAAGAAACATTGTGAAGGTCAGAAGAGAACTAAAGAACCAGAAACTATCCTGGAGCAGCATGGGAGGGAGGGGGGAATTGGTGTTTTCTGCTGAGCTAAAGTTAATTCATGACAAAGCAGCCAGCCCTCTAATGAGATGCCACATGCAGAGAAAGAACAGCACGCCCGAGACAAGATATAAACCCGTGGCAACCAATCCTCACTGTACTGGTGACAGGTGCTAACCTAAGCAAGACCGGACCACCTCCCTGGAACAGCATAAACATATAAATGCAGCCACACTGCACCAACATATCTACCCACCTTTTCAGTCTCTCCTGCACCAAACACATCCCCACAGCTGAAACAAAAATCCAGACGTAATATATGTAACTAGAACCAAACAAGGAATCAAAGATATTGCTGTTGTTTTCATGTTCCAAGAAAATGAAAGTGTGTGCCCTACTCCCACCCAAAATGACTTACCAAATACAGGTGCAAAAAAACAAAGCAATCTATCTCCCTGACACTTGTTTAGTTATTGCATCCTTTTTTTCCTTCATCTTACATACTGTGATAAGCAAGAGAGATGAACAAATTAGTATCTTCTAGAAGAAATATCAAGGAACTGTCTAAAATAAGCAGAAAAAATGAATAAAAAATAGCATCTTTCTTTGTGAAGAATTCTCTACGTAATACTAAGAAATCTTTGAATAGACACTACTGGGTGAAAAAAAAAATATTGACCTCATGAAAAAAATCCTTATATAATTCAAGGAAATATTTAAAGGTGAACAGACAAATAATGAATTAAAAACAGGTCAGCGAAAGAGGTAGGTGATTATTATATCATTGTGTCATAAACCTGCATGGTTCCCTAACAAATGTTTTTATGGTATTATGACCACTAGCACATTCACTATTAAAAATTATCTTACAACCACAGCCTTGAATATGTGATACATTCAACATAGTATTACATGCCATTGTTGTTGATAAAACATTTATAACTTTCAGCCACCATTATAAATGGGATTCTGATTACTATCACCTTGTACAACCATCAGATATGTCTCCTTTCTCATGCACACACAGAGAATGGTGACCAGGTGGGAGGCCATCTACCGTTCCTTCAAATAAACAACTGTCTTCTGAGGTCTGTACCATTCGCACAACACCTCGTATTTCCTTGGCACCAACATCCATAGCAGCCACTGCTGCTCCTAGGTGCAGACCTGAAAGTAATGATTACAAACACAATAAAAGATTTCCTCTGTGCAAGCAAAATGTTTGTACTCATTTTTGCTTATCTTGACTCTGGAAATGGTTTATTTGCAAAATAAAACACCTAGAAATCAAATATAGATATGTAAAATGGAATTGTAACTAATTGCTATTTCAAATCTGTTCCATGCTTGACTACTCCATTTTTAACTTTTTATTCAGTTTGCGATAAATTCAGTTCTCCAAATGTGATTTTGTTCCCCATGTTCCAGTGAAAGCACATAAAGCAATACCATGCACAACATGTTATTTTACTGACATTATCTAACTAAAGAAAGTATCCAGAATACATAACAGCAGTTATTTGATCATCTCAGATCAGATCTATAGCCCAGACCTGGGCAAAGGCCGGCCCGCAGGCCGGATCCGGCCCGCCTACTGTCTCTGACCGACCCGCCCGCTGGTGAAGAGATAGTATATATACTATATATATACAGTATTGGGTAAAACTGAGTTAACTATATTAGTCCGGCCCTCTCAAACCATCCCAATTTCTCATGCGGCCCCTTGGGAAAATTAATTGCCCACCCCTGCTATAGCCTAAAAACATTATTTTTAAGGTCATTACAGATCAACATGATATCCTACTCACATTTACTCACCAGACGTTCCCCCAAATCCCTGCAAAACTGCCACTCGGCCTGTCGATTCAATCATGGACTTAATTACATCTGTCGGCAAAGAAGTTTTTACAATGACCTGTTCCGACTGTAGTTTGATGTCCACAGACTGCACACCTGTTATGATAAGTGAAAATGAATTTTGCTCACAGAGTACAAGAAACAAAAATTCACATTTGTAACAAGAAAAATTATGCACCTGCCACAAAAAAGAAAGACAAACTCATAACGGTTAGATAAACATTTTATCTGCAGTCTTCCATACACATTTATCTAGCCATCTCCCCACCTAGCTGGTGAAAGGAAATTAGAGAAAAGATTTTCCTGGACATTTGTACTGAGAATTCATGCAGTTTACTGTGCAGAAAGCATTCCTGTCACTCCGATTCTTGGTTTCGGACACCACCATTGCAGTTGCTTGAGGACGATTTTCCCCCATCACCACCAGAAGTTTTTGGATGAATCATCTTTCTATAGACTCTTTACACAAAGTAGAACCTACTACAACCAGTTTAGCCCATGGAGAGTGAGGTCCCATGATCAGATTTGCCCTTATGTAAGACCATGCAGGCAAAGCTGTTTCCTATGCACTTGGGAAGGCCAACAAATAAGCAGTTGTAGTCCAGATATGACAAAATAAATGCAGACACAAGTTTTTGGAAGAGGAAACTGTTAAAAATGGTCCAATAAAACTATACTGCGAAGATCTAAAAATTTGAACTAAACAGAGTGGAGTGTCAGTGGTTGCATGAAGATTAGTCACCACCTGGGAGAATGTGCTGTTTGCATCAAAGAATGTAAGAGGAGGAGGGTGGTGTTATTCTTATAGCCTACAGTTAGAGGCGGTTAAATACAGAACCTCAGTTTTGCTGTTATTCAGCTGTACTTTGTTCAATTTCATCCACTCTTTCACTGATATGACTGTGATGAGTAACAAACTAGTCATCCTTTGCTAGGAGACAGCAGTGTTGGGGTTTGGTAACACGCTTGTATATTATGTGGTACCTCAATCTTGTTTCTCTTCCACAAAACTGATCCTTAACCCTCTTAGCACATTGTGCCACAATCACGGATTTGCTGGGAAGCACAGGGAAGGCAATTTTTATTACTTTTATTGCAAAGTTCAACTTTCTCTTTTCCAAAAGTGCATATAGGTTTCTTGGCCTAATGCTCACCTCAGTGCAGCAATAATAAAAAACAAAACACCCAGTGTCACCTTCACAGTCAGTCATTGTAATGTTATATTTTTATGTGATGCTAATTAAGAGAGCTAATTACTTTTTTGTAGTATGGCTTTCCACTAAGTGCCTTGCACAAATCGACACCATTGCCAAGCAGGCACTTGACTGGAACCCTCAGGGGAAGAGGAGAGTCGGGAGACCAAAGCAGACTTGGAAATGAACAGTAGAGAGCGAGGCAAAGGACGTCGGAACCACATGGGCTTAACTGAAGGGGCTGCCCAAAACCGGGTCCGCTGAAGAGGCGTTGTGCTCTATGATGCTCGAGAAGTAACAAGGACTAAACTAAGAGGGATAATTACTTTTTTGTAGTACCTGGCTTTCCACTAAGTGCCTTGTAAACTGCATCTGCACAGGACTGACAAGTCATCTGAACAGCAAATTCCATCTGAAAAAGGTATTAAAGAAATACTACAAAGAGCACCGACAGTACCTTAAGAAAAATCCTAACGACCTAACGTTCTCTCCAAAAATACAATTGTTTTCCACTGCGGGTGACGAATATTAACCAGAAACTTTTATTTATTGTTTCGAAGTTTTTATCTCATAAACATTAGTCTTGATGCATGGATGGCGCGCGGGTGCGTGAACTCTGGAATAAACGTGTGATGTCATAGTCATTTTTGTAAGACGCCGTGTCGGCGACAGATGTTCAGTTTGGAGGTAAACAGACTTTTTTCGTTGGCTATTTCTTTCAAAATTAACTGTAAAAGAAGTTTATCAGTATTATTTCATTAAATATTAATTGTTAAAGCTCAATAACAAAAGGCGTAAAATCCAACTCTGGTTTGTTCCGCCATATTGTCTCTACGTCATCAAAGTGTGGGCACAACGTCACAAGGGACGGGAAGAAATTCAAACAGCTCGGCATGGCGAGGGAAAAAGCATGATAAGAGCAGGCTGATTTTGGGGGCTTTTACATGCAGTTCCTTCTATTTACATTGTTTTTACTTTTGCTAAAATTATTTTAATATAGTTGGCAGCTTATTAATGTTTGTGCCAACACTTTTCACACACGCATCGGATTTGCCGGCCTTGGACGGTGGGGAGCTGAATGGAGGTGTTACCTCACGGCGGGACTGATTATGTCTGGGATAGGACTGTGCTTTCGTCTTCCTCGCACCTGGAGACCTTGCCAAAGGTCTAACCGTGCTATTTTTGTCTGAGCATTGCACCCTGAGGCAGGCATTGTTGCTGATCGGAGATAAACAATGAGTAGGAGGAAGAGGACGCAACTGTTGAAAGCATCTGCAGACGGTAAGAATTAAACCAACAGGTAACGTTAACAGTAGACCAGTAGACTTGGGCACAATCACAGATATACCATCGAGTACGTTACTGAATTATTGCATGCAGTCAGGTATTTTCAACATCAACAAACACACATTTCATATTGATAAATGTGCCACTGGCCCTTCAGAAAAGTAAGAACCTGTTTTTTCTGTGGTTGTAAACATTAATTACATGTATAGACATAAGCTGCACATCTCATCTCTGTCTACCAGAGATTCTCAGTGCGTACTTTTATCTAGCTTCCTGCAGTCTAATAATACAAGGTGCATTTACTAGTATATACTAAATGTATGTTGAATTTGTACGGTGCTTTTTTCCCACCATTAAAGGCGGGATCAAAGCGCATGCTTAAAAGAAAAGCACACAAACATAATAAGAACAGATGCTGGTCTCAAAAACAGTCGTAGAATCACTGTAGATGTGTTTTGATACATCCTAGGCACAGCTGAAACCTTGAAATGCTCAGGAAAATAGGAAAACCTCATCAGGCCTAGCCCACCACCAATTGGTGCAACTTACCTTGTGGTGTAGTGGCTTGCATGCCTCATCGATCCACAGAACCTTGTGCTCCTGGCAGGTCTAACCAAGCTGAACAGGTTTGTCAGGGGAGAGACCAGACTAAAATGTTGCACCATGGCCCTCCAGATTGGGGGGTTTTGCTTTGGGCTAACAACCCTCTCACGTATTTAAACAAAAAAAGAAAAAAAAGCTGTTACAGAAACCGCAACAGTACCACAACTGGGGCCTGGTCTGGAAGATTCCTCCATAGAAGAGCTTACGTAAGGCCCTATGCTCCTCGAGGAGTAACAAACAAAAATAGACTAAACTACTAAACGTCAAGCTTTGCAAAGGTGGAAGCTCTCCAGTTTCCGGAGGCAGGAATCAGAAGTGTTGTACCATTGTGGACAGATATAGAAATAATTCCATTCTGGCAAGTGTCTCATGCAAACAGACCACCGACCCATAGAGAAGGGAATGAACTCTTCGGGTCGCCAGAGTTTGCTGTCCTTTCCAATGAAACTTTCAGGTCAGAATACAATGGGGTCACCCCAGATCTCCGGAGCTCTCATCACAGAATCCAGGTTGGGGATGACTAAATTGCCTTTGGGATCGTTTATCCTCAAAACTCCATGTCATATGCAGGGGCATGAGGCAAACTTCGTGGCACAATGTTGATGTAGCGAAGAACCTCCATTATGACAGCCTCTTCGTAAACTAACCGGGGTCTATCCTGCATGGTGGTCATTCGCTCAGTTCCGATAACTTTGTGGATCTCCTCGTAGCACTTGTCCTTTACGTCAGGGTGGAGAAGGAAGTAACAGGACAACATCACAGCTTGTTAGACGATTGCAGAGATCAGAATCTAAAATGAACACAACTGATGCACAGATCTAAAATAGGGCAAGATGGTGCAGACGTTACAGTTGAAAGAAAATGCTTCAGAAAAATAAGATAAGTGGTGAAGACACAGAAACCAATCAAGAAACATAGGCAAGGATGTCACGGATCTACGGACTGCCAACACACACAAAACTTAACGCAGATTAATGGGCAAGATGAAATATGATGAACAGCTGTCCCCTCTAGCCAGTTAGATAAAGGGACATCACTCTATAGTACGTCTAATGAAATGACCAAATGGAAAATGGATAGGGGATGCTTTAGTTCATAAACATGCAGAGGTGATGTTTCCCATCACATAGAATTAGAAACATGCATAAATTATACACAAAAATTCCAATTTTTGTAAAGAAAATTTGCCTGGGAAGTCTAAAAATATAACAGTTTAGGTAGGAGGTCTCAAAGTACCTTAAGATATTTTGTAACAAACTACAGACACTTGGATAGGAAAGGAGATATTTTATCATTATTTATCATCAAATTTCAGTGACAAACATTTGTATGTATATATCAAGGATAGATGTCAATAATATATCCAAAATTTCTTTGCTGTGTACTTCTTGGTGGTAGGTCTGCTGATCAATAAAACCTCCAATATTTTTTACGGGGTAGAGGGTGGTTGTGGCTGGAAGGGGATGCCTAAGCCCCCAAGAATTTCACCTGGAGCCTGAGATCCTATCATATTTTATGTATTGGGAACACTGTGATTTTCTTTGTATCCTTTGTACATTGCTTGGGTATGCATTGTTGAACAATACATTCTTAAGAAACAAAATCAGCCTGTATGACAGTTTTGAGCAAGTGTCATTTACACTTTGTAGTCATTGCAATCACTGATCCAGTCACACTGTGTGGTCTAATCATTTGGTGATTGTTTATTTTCAGCCGTTTGCCTCTTTTGTCAGTCATGTGAACAGAATGAAGAGACTCTAGGCAAAATGCTCCACAAGTCTGGCCTCACATTGCATTACTTTTGCATGGTACAGAATTATAATTATATATAATAATAATATACCTTAATAAAAAGGCACATGTGTCAGTTGTAGATTTGGTTAAATCCTTATTCCAGTTGCCATGTTTTTCGTATGTATGCTGCATTATCTGTCCAGTAGAGATTTGCAAAAGAAATGGATGAATAGACAACAAGGAATGATTATCTCAGATTTTGCAGAGAAAAAACTTTTGTCATTTACTGTCATTAATTTGAAAAAAATAAATATGTGGAAGAGGTAAATTATAATCGCTAGAACCATCAGTAAAAAATAGGCTAAAACAATGTATGAACACTATGCTTTATGTTTTATTTTAAAATGTCTTAAACTAAAAGTGGACATTTTTACCTGCGAGTCATCAAAGATCTCCTCACAGTCAACAATTTTTGTGTGTGTGATCTGCATATAGCTTTTGCAGATCTTAAATAATTTCTTATTGCAAGACTGTAAATGAGATGAGTATGTGCCTGAACTGTTTGCTATTTCACAGCTTTTCTCAAGTGGACTGTGCCAGAGAGGAAAGCGAGAGGAGGATGGCATTCTGGGATTTCTTCCAGCAGACATACGACGGGAGCGGAAAAGGGGTATGAGACTGGTGAGTTTGGACAATAGCTGTAGCTCAATTATTTTATGCAAATTAAAGTATTCATTGTTCGGTAGCAATTACAAATGTTTATGCATAGATACAGGAGTTAAATCTTTATAAATGCACCCTGTGTGCACAATATTCAAAGATGAAATGTGCTTTCAGTCTATTTTTTCTGAGTCATTAAAGATGGACTAGATTATTAAATATGGCATTCGAACCAAGAAGCTACGTAACCAGCAGCTGAAATAATGCTTTTTCTTTTGTCAGAAGAACGGTTTTAAAGTAATAATTTTGAAGTCAGTTTTTCTGTTTTGTTTCCTTTTGGTATGGATATTGAAATAGGCAGAATTTATGTTAAAATTTAACATGCAAATATATTTTTTATTTATGTGGGAAATATAAAGCTGATAATTATGATATTGCAGAGCTGCCAGTACTGCAGAAGAAAAGGGGCAACAATTGGCTGTGTTGTTACCAACTGCCGCAAGACTTTCCACTTTCCCTGTGGCAGAGATGCTGGTGCCATGTGTCAGTTTTTTGATGAATTCAGGTAGTACAGTGTTTGGCTTTCATGGCTTCTCTTTGTCCTTAGAAAAATAAGTTTGTATCCTTTTTCTGGTGAAAAATACACCACCAATGTATGTATGGAAGAAGTAATAGCTATCTTGTTTTTTCTGCTTTGGTCTGGCTAGGATCTGAACAAAAAGTCCACAATTTTACAAATGGAACAAAGTGGATAATCAGCAGCCTAGCACCTTGTCCTGCACACCCTTACTGTTCTGTTAAAGCAGAAGAAAACCCATTTTGCTATGACTAGTCTATACGACAACCTTGTGAGTTTGTATTTCAGGTCTTATTGTCCAGAACACCGTCCACGTCAGAGCGCAGGATCAGGTGCAAGTGACCGTCTTGCCTTTTATGGCACAGCTTTGTCCACATGCTCTATTTGCATAATGGCTGTGGAGGCAAGGGCGTCCAATGGCACCATACGCTCTCCTTGCTGTAAAAGTGCCTGGTTCCACAGAGACTGCATGCAGGTATGTATGTTTGTCTTGCTGTAAAAGTGCCTGGTTCCACAGAGACTGCATCAGGTATATATGTTTGTCTTGCTGTAAAAATGCCTGGCTCCACGAGACTGCATCAGGTATATATGTTTGTCTTGCTGTAAAAGTGCCTGGTTCCACAGAGACTGCATGCAGGTATGTATGTTTGTCTTGCTGTAAAAATGCCTGGCTCCACGAGACTGCATCAGGTATATATGTTTGTCTTGCTGTAAAAGTGCCTGGTTCCACAGAGACTGCATGCAGGTATGTATGTTTGTCTTGCTGTAAAAATGCCTGGCTCCACGAGACTGCATCAGGTATATATGTTTGTCTTGCTGTAAAAGTGCCTGGTTCCACAGAGACTGCATGCAGGTATGTATGTTTGTCTTGCTGTAAAAATGCCTGGCTTCACAGAGACTGCATGCAAATATGTATGTTTGTCTTTAACCAATAATGTTTCCAGCTGATTTCTTTTAAATAGAAGAATTTGAATTATTGTTGAATTAAATAACTTTTCCTTTTTTTTTTTACATGTTAACATTTTCAAAGATATCTGCCAAAAACTTAGACTATGAGAATATCAACATGCAAAAGGTTCTACTATGCTTTTTAGTTCTTATATGTCACTTTTGTAATTATTACAATATTGAAACAATAATACAAGTTTTTGTCACAAAATAGCATCACTAACATAAAACATTGTCTTCTGCAGAAATATGCCATATCAGCTGGCCGTTACTTTTTCAAGTGTCCACTTTGTAACAACAAAGAATTGTTTCAAGCTGAAATGCTGCAGTTTGGCATCTATGTCCCTGATCAGTAAGTGGTGTCCTTGGTGTTTTGTGCATTTCTTGCACCCAGGTGAAAACAGTTCTCTTAGTACTGGCATGTACATGTCGGTTTAGCTTCAAGTGAATACTGATGTAAGTGGAACCTCATTGTATATGACTGCTTATTTTAAAAGTAATAAATAATACATTTGAATAGTGCCTTTTTCCAGCACCAGCCAGACTCGTCGCTTTACATATAGGCAAGTGAGCACACCATTTTAGGGTGGCATCTCTATAAATACACAAACATGCAAGAAAATTATAGCTCTACAAGATCTTTGCTAAATGTTATAAAATTTTCGTCCATATTTATCCAGTTAAGAAAAGCCTTTAAAATGACAGGAGTGTACATGCTGCTGTACTGCTTGCACAATACCATCAACCATTCCAGCAAGAACAGCCTCTGGGCCAGATGGTTGATAATCGGGTTTTTGGGGATATCTTTTGAGGCTTTTGTTTTTTTTTCAAGAACAAAAGATTTGTTTACATTGCCATGGTTATAGCCATGGTATCAAGGCACCAAGAGCAGCGTGTAGCTGGTGGAAGGTGTGAGATGGTTGACAAGGACAGGTAACACAGGTGAGATAAAGTCAAAGTCCTCATCACCTTCACACCCATCTGTAGGGATATTTGGCTGTCTCATAAGTGGCAAGCAGTGAGAGATCTGCTAGCACCTGCTTTTCCTGTGAAGTGACCTGATGAAACAAACTCAACGTCAGACCAGAAATATGCTCAGAGCAAGATGCAGGATCACACAAAACACATATCTTATCATCAAACAACATCGCTGAAGCACGGAGATCTGAGATCTAAACTTCACAACATGTAGCAATGTGGGTAGTCCTTCAATCAAAAAAATGGAAAGCAACATGGTTCACAATGCCGGAAAAGTTTAAGTGTAGGTATAGAAAGCTCATAATCCTGCTATTTGTTGAACCCAAAGCAAGATGGAACAGAACACAGAAGCCATTAGTGAATAAAGGTGTCGATGGGAAGAACGGATGCAGCACAAACAGTGAGAAACAATTGAGAACAGAGGTGAATATTGCAACAAACATCACAAATCAATAGGAGACAACCTCGAGGTAGATCCATGAGAAAACAAAACAACTGAGAACTAGTACCCTTGAACCAGTTAGGTGAAGGGACAGTGCTCTGATTTTTTTAAGTATGAGTTGGGTCTCGTGTGAGTTTACTGGAGATTTTTCATTTCTGTGTCTTTCCAAGAGTTTTTTTCTAAGATAAGCATATGCTTAGAAAGCAAAGTAATTTTAGCTTTGTCTTTTAGTGCAAGAAATTTCTTCAAAGGCAAATTTTCATAACTGTTTGCAGTTTTAACAGCCTCTGCAAACTAAATTTGTGCCATCCTGCAATTTTTACATTCTCAGAAGTGATCATCTCTTTCCCAAACTGTCAGAAATCTTGATGTTATTATTGATGCATCATTGTCTTGTGAATCGTGTGTCAATGTAGTCTGCAAGCCTATTGGTCAAACATCAAAAGGGCTGAGAATCATGCCACTTGTATTGTGTTCCCTTAGCAAAAAAAAAAACAGACACTGTTTTGCCTCTAAGTGAACAGACATCCTTAGCCACTGCCAGTTTCAGCTCACACTTTATTACAAGATTGCTGCACTGTGTTACCACTGTCTTTACAGCCTACCCCAGCATACCTGTCTGCTCTAATGACGCCTTAACACTTAAATTGATATCTTTGGTTGTCTTGTGTTTCATGCTTCAGACGAGAGAACTCGGGCAGCTACTGCTTCTCCTCTGGCCCTACTATTTGGAGTTATTTTTTATCTTTTTCAAACTGCTTAGATCTTTCGAGCCAACCTCCTTAAGAAATATTTTTCATCATCAAGCGAATTCCTCCTATGCTAGTGTTTGCTATAGTGTTGTCCATTAGCTACCACTTGCTGTGGTGGTGGTGTTCATAGTTTTTTAGGCAGCGTCTTGAACTCTCCTCCAAAAGGGTAATTGTGCTCTACAAATTTTTTAAAATTATTACTATTATTATTGTTGTTGTTAGTAGTAGTATTATAGTAATGGCATTGTCAATGCTTCACAAAGATAGCAAATCAGTTTATGTAGTAGTAAAGTATCTTTGACATAGCTGTCAAAACGTCTTATACCATTACTCATGACCAAAGGTTATTTTTGTCAGGGACGCTGCCTGGGAGCGAGAGCCAAATGCTTACCAAGAACTTCTAGAGAGGTACAGCTGCTGTGATGCCCCCAAATGTGTGTGTCCACAAGGCAGACAGCATGACGGAATGGCTGGAGGGTCGGTTATTATTATTATTCATTTTTTGCTGTCCTGTTGCATATGATAATGAAGAAACTGACTAATCCCTCAAATCTGGTGGTGTCTACATTTCTGGTCATGAAGACTATGTTGCTGATCCTTAAAGGTATAATCAAGGCAAAAAATAACACTGTTTAGAATCTCATAAAGCATAAGCTCATTTTGATTCTCATCTATTTTCGTGTCTGTTCATATGCAAAAAGTTGAAGGTTATGTAGTGATGTGTGTTAATAAGAGAAATTACACCGGACTCTTTCCTTTGCTTCAGCACAGTCTTGTTCTCCGTCACGTGACCTTATGACGTATGCCCGTGACTGTTTACCAAGTGAAATAAAGAAGTGAGCTGCCACCTGATTGCTAAAAAAAAAGTAGGGTGGAGGGAGCTCAAAAGTAGTTTTCATAAGTTTCCGATAGACAGAAAATTGAGAAGAGAGTTAACATAAAGATGAGTCGACTCGGCTACTAAACTACAAAGCTCTGGGAAACTAGTGACTTGGACATCTTGTGCTCAAAGTAAATACTTCATAATGCTTTACGAGGACGCGAACGGTGCGACTTGCGTTTTGTGTCTTAGTTTCTCTGGGATGCAGTTCCTACACTTTTTCCGCATAACGAAATTACCTAAAAAGGGAAGGAGGCATCTGGCAATCTTCAGTGTCCAAATGATTGCAACATAAACAGGTCAGTGTCACAGTATATGCTACTGCTGCTAGCTAATATTGTAAACAAATTGCAATTCTCAGTCTTATCATGGACAACATTACAATCTGTAAGAGATTCCATGTACATAACAATAAAAATATTAGATTGTACTTATATCAAACATGTTAACTATAAAAATATACAGCATCTAATGTGTAAGAAAAGAATGCATCAAGCTGCAGTTAAGTATAAAGAAAATATGCTGGTGTTAATAGGATACTTGCTACATTTTATTTTAAATTCATTATTTACTTTTTATACAACGAAAGCTCATGTTATGGAATTATTGTAAAGATGGCTTCTGTTTCTAAATTTGAAATATAAACAATGTTGAAAATACTTCTTATGTAATAAGCATATTAATGCATATCTTCACAAATTATATTAGATCTTTTTGTGCAGTGTATTAGAGATAACATTAAGGATTGTGTTCAATGTTGAGTGCAGAGCAAAATATTTCATTAATAATGCTTATTCCGGACCTCAACCGGCCAGCTATAATAAACTGCTAAACTGTGCATGCATGAAAGGGTGCAAACAGACCCAGACCTCAAAGCCTCACCTTTGTTTTCTACATGATCTTCACAGATGGATTCAGAAAGATCATGGCCACTTTCCAGTTCTGTTTTATGTTTAGTTGTATCTAAATTCAAGAAGAATAAAATTTTGAATGATGTCTACTTTTAACAAAGATATTCTAAGCCACAGATATATGCAAAGCCAAATAAAATTTTTTTATTTGTCATTGCTCTCTAAAATTCACTATGCAGTGTTATTGATAATAGAAATGTCGCTGAAAATGTCCGTTAGTAGATGTACCGTATGTTGGGACTGGAATGAACCCAAGAGACACAGAAAAGACAGTTGGCGTTTTGGCACCAAGTGTCAAACACAGGTCAAAGACTGGAAAAATTCGACACTCGAAGAACACAGGTAAATATACTGGTACTAATGTGTATTGTTCTTCAAGCAGTTGCTTCACCCTGTGTATTGGTGTCATGTTTAAATAATGATCCATTGTGTCTGTCATGTAAATATTAACTATTGATAAATACAGAAACACATATGCATCTTAAAGTGTTAACTTGATGGCCTTTTATTGTTACCCATGCTGTGCAAAGAATTATGGAATTGTTGAAACTGTTTTTAAATGTTGATAGAGCAATCAAGTAAATAATACAATACAATACAATACAATACAATACAACTTTATTAATCCACAAGGGTAATTATAGGTATGATGACATGCCAGCACACTAGAGGGAAGATTATGTAAGAGATTAAAGGGAATAGATTCTGAGCGACATACACACACACGTGCCACACACACCCACCAATATATAGAAACACAGCAACAGAGGTTTCAGTGGCACCGCACAAGGTCACCTCAGGCTGACACATCATCACAGCTAGTGGAATTGAAGAGTGGATGGCTCGCGAATGAACGAGTTTCGGTACTTCACGGTTTCTCTACGCTTACCGATGTGAGTACAGCGTATCTGCGGACCAGACCTACAGAAGTGAACAAACTCACCTATCGGTCGCCAAACACATGACCAGGAAAGGATACGAATCCTCCTAAGGATTGCTGCCTTATTTAAGAGGCTAAATCCCTCTGCTTGGGTTCCGTATGATTATGGAACAGATCTTACAAGGAGACAAGGCTGCTCCTGTTCCTACGGAGAGGTTGTGAAACAAAGATGTGAAAGAAAAGGTGGTAATGAGACTCTCAATGAACAGGACTGATAAACCGAGTGAGCATACGGGCTGACAGAGAAAGACCGAAGCTCCGTAGCAGGTATAGCGTTGCTGGCTCCGCCTGAGGATCATGTCAGTGTTCACATGCCATTTAAGTTTATCATCAAAGATAGTACCTAAAATATGTTATAAGTGTGAAATCCAATGGCATCACCATGGATAGTGCTATAAACCAACAAGGTCGTGTTCAGTCCTAAAGTCAAAGATCATTTCTTGTCATTGAGACATTCAACGTCAAAAAATGTTCATCACAACCAGCGTACAAAAGCAGGAAGACGCGCCATTCGTGAACGGGTTCATGCTCATCCAAGAGAGACACAAGGCAGTGTCATCAGCAAAATTTTATAAGAAAGCGCTATCAACAGTGGTTCTACAGCTATTATATATAGTAAGAAAAACAATAGTGGGGACAAGCAGCAGCCTGAGGGAACCTGTACAGGTAACAGTAATGTCGGAGAGAGTACCATTAACGAAAACCTCTGCTGCCGTGTGTTGTTAAGAAGTCCCAGGATCCAGAGAGTTAGTTGATTGGGACAATAATGAAGTTCTGGAGGCTAGGACTCTCTGCTAATAAGTGAAGGGTGTGCAACGGTGTGTAAATAGCCAGAAAAAGAATCAGCAAAGAGAAAGCTGGCATGAGCTTTCTAGGTTTCTCCCAGATGTTTTGGTGACAGAGTAATTTAAGCAGGAATCAGCTTGCATCGATCGACACCCTTTCTCCAGCTGCTCTATACGGGCCCCAAACTGCAGTGGGTCAAGGGACATTTCGCATAAGACCTTCCTCACGATCTGGACAATTTTTTGTTCCGTCGCTAGTTTTATCATGATAGTAAGTGACGTAATAGAGGTCAACTGGTCTGCATCTCTTGGGTTGCAGGCTGGGCCTGAAGTGTGGTGGTTTTTTGGACACCGGCACTGCAAGTCACGAATAAGTTTCAAAATATCCAGGGGATACGCCAGAGTCCAGCAGAGAGGCTGGAAATAAGCATGTTGGGAACGCCACCTAAGAGCGTGTGTCGGCTAGTAGCAGGGGATGTACGTCTAGATGACGCCTCTTCTGGACCGTAACGAGGGGCCGAGCCTTGTTGATTTGGCGGACGAGTGAGTAGATAAGATACGTCCTCTGTAAGCAGGATCCGTGTGACAGCAGGACTCTGGCAATGCACGCGGCACACCCACCACATGCTTTGTAGACAAGATAGACTGGGTGTTGTGATGGATTAGATGTCTTGTGGAGGGTAAGTGTGGTCATACTTCTGCAAAAGGCGGGCATTGAACGAGGAAATTGTGAGGATCATTGCTTGGGACGATCACTGTCAGCAAGTAGGCCACGCACAGTTGCAGCAGGTTGTTTTGCGTGGAGTGCTGTGCTCCATCGGCAAATGATGCTAGGACGGGACATGAGTTCCTAATTACCGACCTCCACAGCAGCCCTGGACGATCATCTGCACTATGAACTGCAACTCGACTTTGAGTCCTTGTACACTATTCTTCACGAGCAGCTAGTTCCCTAATGGCATCTACGCGTACGCAATGGATCCCTATTCACGTATGAAGTTCCTATCTTGAAGCAGAACCAGTATAAAACAAACATAATCGACGATGCTGACTATTGATCAGAAGTTATAACGAACCGTGATTTTCATGTTCTTTGTGCACCCAGCGAGGTTTGGCTTGTTAGGAATTGTGATAGACAGTGAGGTCCTTCTGGTTGTGATTTCGGCGATCGTCAACCGACATTGACAGAGTCGATGATATAGAAGAGGAGAATGTATGACCATCACGCGAAAGCAGGTGCAGGATTCGATATAAGGTTGACAGAAATGTGCTGTGGCACGCGACGTTTGTGGAGTCATGAGAATGCTGAGAGACCGGTCAACGTAGTCGCAGTGTGAACAGTGCAGAGCTGGAGGTTCGATATCGCAATCCTGACAGTCTCGTCACCTGACTGCAAGGCTAAGTATAGCATGTATGCTCTCGGTATGGTTCTGTAGTACATCGATGATCGGCTGACTGATGTGCATACGTGGCTCTAGAGCTTTGTATCTCAGTGTACAAGCAGCTAGACTTGTGGATGGGCGCGTTTAATAGTGTTGTGGCGCGTCGAACGCCGCCGACGATGATGAATCAGGAGTCTGTCTATTTAAGATCGGCTCGTCGCCTGTGCCCGGACGTCAGAAAAATGCTTGTGTTATGTATGACGCTTGGCTTCAAGAGATGGCAACAGCAGCTAGAGCAGATTACGTATTAGAGCTCAGCTGCAGGTACATCGTACTACTCAGAGCCGTTCAGCAACATCACTACAGTCGATCATCATAATCGGCGATAGCTAGAGCCCCAAGGTAGTATGCTGTGTTTCTCTGCTGCGATAATCAAGTTGGTCAGTCTGCGAAGGAGATTAGTAGGCTGGTAGTGGCGGTGGTATAGCGCGGACACCAGCGTCAATTGTTAGTAGATGCGTCGTCGCAGTGAAGGATCTACTGTTGAAACACTTATTGGTACTTCCTATAGGATGCTATATATGAGCATAGATCGAGTCGCCCGAAATCGTACAGCGCACCGACGTCCCCGTGTGGCTACGGTTTCGTATATAGATCAGACGCTGATCTGTTAGTAAAGTCATCCGGTGATACGAGTGGGGGAGTCTGCTGACCAGTATCATGGTGCTGTCGGGGGCGCGCTGTCCCCGCAGAGATCTCGGTTCAGGCGTAGACTAGCTTTACGGAAGTATGTTCGTGGAGCAGTAGTTGTTCGGGGACGCTGGGTAGGACTATTTGGTTTAGGTTGGCTCTGCTTATAGGCCGTAGGTGGCGTTCAACTGTGGGTACTGGGTACACATGGAGTGTTAGCGCGTGCAAGTGTTTTACTCCATACGCTACAGTAGATGACGACTGCATAAATGATTTCATGGATAGGATATCGACGCAACGGGTAGCCACAATAAGATATCTCGAAACATTCATACCACGAACGATTCGAAAAATAGACTGGCATACCAAGACCAGTTACACAGTGTGCATCTGTCACACGGACCATTCGATAGCGTCAAAGAGATTCATGATAGACTTATATTGGGTTCTATTTATAGGCTGAGTGACGGAGTGGGAGATGGTTTCCCTCTTCGGATAGCTTTTCAATCAATAAATGATCATCTTTATTAATGTACATCATTAACTTATCATGACGATCAGAGAATTAGTAGATAACACGGCATGAATTGTTATGAATGTATGTAGTGTATTTTGTTTCGATTACTGATATGATATGTTGCAGATGGTCATATATTAATACGAAGTATCTAGGCTATCATCAATAATGAATTTATTATTATGAGACTACGTTAGAGGAGAAATTTTTGTGAGCCAGAAAAGTCATCGGTCTGAACTGAGGATGTATTCAGCAAAGTGGGAGGGAAAATTATATAAATAATAAGTGATTTATTGTTCCAGCTCGCAGGCATTCTGGTTATTAATGACGTA
The DNA here is from genome assembly GCF_003073045.1 of Pomacea canaliculata. Lineage (NCBI taxonomy): Eukaryota > Metazoa > Mollusca > Gastropoda > Architaenioglossa > Ampullariidae > Pomacea > Pomacea canaliculata. The sequence goes on along the minus strand of NC_037597.1, from coordinate 28,512,196 downwards.
CGGTAGTGGCCGCATCTGTGGATTTGTGGTCGATCTTTTTAGTCTCTTTTGTGTTTCTGTGCTCTTATTTTTCACGGAGGATTGCCTAAATGAAGCAATTCAGTTCGGCAGCTTAGTGAATGAAGCCTAAGGGTATAGAAGTTATTAAGTATTCTGTCAGTTGCATGGCTTTCGCGAGAGGCCTATCAAATTATGTTGAGGCGTGGGTGTTCGTTGCATCGTGATGGCCTAGGTTTTAGAGACAGCGGTTTCCTTTCCAGAACATAGTGGAATGATGCTGACAATTGTGCAGTTCCTATCTTGGGGATTCGTGATCTATCTTTCGCAAAACGTCCGAGTGGCATGATCATCTGAAATATAGGCCCTGGAATTTACAAAATATATACACTTTGTGCTTGCCAGAAGTACACTAATGTTACACTACAGGTTCAATCCGAAGCTGTCTCGGAGAGAATGGAAGGGATCAAAAGATAAATAGTTATATATATTTGCTTGTCGTGACTCAGGATCACGTAGAGCAGGGACATTATAACTTTATTCTGTGAAAGGAGAAGCTTTATAATAGAAGAAGTCGTCCGTCATTATCGTGTTGTTTTTTCTGCCTCACAGTCTAATATCCATGATTTGTGGTTGTGTATGGGGTGAATGTGTGGTGATATGTGTTTAGGAAGAGACAGGTGACGTCGATCTGCTTGTGATGCGTGCTCTTTACGTTATAGAGCATCCTGATAGGGCTTTGCTCTTGTGAGAGACATGTAGTGAGGTGATGTACCGGATTTCCACTTAGATAACGGCGCGATGATGGTGGTGATTTTTGTAGAGTCACGCGCTCAGTTGTGGAGTAAAGAAAATATACATTAGCTGATACATATAATTTATTTAAATTCTTCATCCAACGCTTTTATTTTCGGCGATTATGCATACTGACTGAGCTCTTCTAGTAAATTGAGGCTCGGTGTTGTTTCAGAAGACAAGTTTAACATCATGAGTCTAGAAGATGAATTGTCAGATTATTTTAAACACGAGTTAGAGGTCCAGATTGAAATTAATTCTGGTTAGCTAAGGGTAAATGAGTAAGTCTCAACCTCACTACGATAGATGCTTTACCTTAATTAAAAGGCCTAGTATGCGAATAGTGGCGGAATTATATCCGTTGGTATAAAAGTCCTAGCTAGGCTCGCGATAATTCAGTCACGAGTACATCTCACATATGCCTTAAAGGTAAGCTATAATGAAGTAATTGGTGTGAGCAAAATAATTCGAACTTAATGTGCAGCCAGAGTATCGTAGGTCAAGCTTTGTAACTTGTGGCAAAATGTACCATTTTGTCAAATTCAGTCAGTATGAACCGTTCTACAGTAATACTTATTCTTGAATCTGATCTTTGTTCTTGCATCTGCGTGAATTTACGCGCCTTATTCATTATTCCTTTTTGTTCACGGAGTTAGATCGAGTAGTACCAAAGAGACACCAGTGGAGGAGCAGATTCGGTCATATGATTTGAGAAATGGAGAAGAAACCCTCGTTGTATAGTGTGACCAGTCGAGTCTCTAAATTTCAGGCTCATGAATGGATTTATTTAAATAGTTATCGCAGGACGACTAATTCTCGAAAGATATAGTATTAGTGTGAAACAATATTGAGCATTCGGTACTCAATCTGTCAGCTATGATACATGAGTGTACTGTAGAAATGACTATTGATGTCAGCTTGATTGCATTGTATTCTTAGCTAACACTTAGATTTAGGAAATAATTAGCCAAGTGTAAATATTTTTATTCACTACTCAAATCCTGACAAAAGTAAGGTGTGACGTTAAAAGTGTTGTAGCCCTACTTTTGGCTGCTGGACTTCCCTTTGTTTTTGTTTTTTTTTGTTGTTTTTTGCTCCCAAGATTTCAATATCCAGTCGATCTCACGTGTATGTTGATATATGAGGTGACACTGATTAGCGTGTAGATGTTCGACCTTTAGTTTTTAGTTTATTTCTTGTTACTCCTCAAGGAGCATAAGGCTGCAACAACACTTCGCCAGGGACCCGGTGTTGGGCAGCCCGCCTTCATTTGGTCCACAGGCGTAGAGTATAGTGGTTCTGTAAACCTTTTTTGAGGTACCGGACCACAAGTTTCAATATGCACATCTCACCCGACACCTTTTCTTTAGTGTCATCACGAATGTCGGGTGTGTCTTGGACCTCCGTGGCGGAGGCTGACCTGAGACCGATTCACCGAACCCCTAGGGTTCGATAGAACCCCGGTTAAGAACCACTGGGCTAGATGTTTTTCATAGATATCTTATTTGTTGAGACACCACCAATTGCTTGTGTTAAAAAGCTACCAATGACAGAATTCCTGTCCCTGGCCACGTCCATACACAAGGTTGTCTGCTAACCGTCCTGGGAAAATATTACGGTCTCTCGCGCGGTACGGGGTCGTGATTTCAACTGGAATTTTTTTATTTTTATAAACCGAGGTAGTGTTAGTAAAGTAAAAACAAAAAAGAATCAATTTATTTTCCTACGGTACTGTCTCGTCTGTGCATATGGGCATTTAATTAAACATAATTTTAAAAGATTTGTGGCCACATCAGCCCACAGTCAGCGTCAACCATAAAGCTGTCACAGGCTCTTGACTATACCATTAAAGACCAACATAACTTCTACTTATCTTTTGGGGAAAAATAAGTGGGTAAAGCACAATTAAAGATATTAATTTCTAGAATCTGCGTACAAGATACCTTCAAAAAGCCTTTAAAACTTTTACAAGCAGAGAAGAGTCTAAAATGTAATATGTAGAGAAAAAATATGCTTTCTGCTACCTGTAATATGTAGAAAAAAAGCATGCCGATAACCCATCAAAGCTACTGCTAGTCAGAGCCAAAAACCAATAATGTAGCTATGGTCCAAACTGATGCAAGTTTTTGTGGATCCTACAGGGCCATGTCTTCCCTTTGTTTCAGACGCTGGGAGCTAATTCTGTGCAGCTGGTGTGGTTCAAGTGGGAGCCACATGGGCTGCAATGGCTTCACAAGAATACGCAAGGACAATGTCTGCAACTTTTGTGCAAAAATCAACAACAGTAGTAGGTGATAGATCATGGAATTATATTTGTGCATGCTTCTGGTTTGATTTACTTCTTACATTGCAGTTAATTTAGACACCGTATGGCGAGAACAGGTTTGCTGAATTGGAATAATTAATCAGTTGGTGTGCTGCCCAGCCGCAGCCTATGCTCATCTCCAGTCGGATAGCGTTTTTTAAAAAAATGCATTGCACCGAGCTTAAATAAATGATGATCTAAGGGCAGAAACCATTGGTACATTTAGGAAATGTTCTATTAGGGATTAATGTCAGTGTGTGTTAATAGGTGTAAATCTTGATATACATTGTACTTCATGCAACCACTCCTTTTTTAAGCGATGCATTGCTTTGCTTTTCATCTATATGAAATGAGTTAACATTGTGAGACACTAAAAGGATTGTTTCAATTTTGTTTTCTCCCTTTTCTTCAGAACTGATGGAAAGAAAACATCTAAACCACCAACAGTCAAACAACATTGCACGACGGAGAGGTCGACCTGCCAGAAGAGGAAGAGGCAGAGGCAGAGGCGGTAGAGTGGCAATTAGCTCTGGTAACAGGTGTACTTCTCCTAGAGAGAGTCGCCTTAAGTTGCTAGATGTCGATGTGGTGCTGCATCGAGTAGATGAAGATCAGCTGCTCCAAAGTGTTCAAATAAGCAGTTATGGCGATGAGGATGTCAATGTTGAAGATTTTGATGATAATTTAAATTTGACAAAAGAGAGTTGTTTTTCTGAGGAACAAGATGTTGACAAAAGCAACTTTGATGCTGCAAATGATGATGACACTGATTACTGTCAGCTAGTAAGAAAATCTGAGGGTGGGGAAAACCCAGAGTGTAGAGGTGGGACCTGCAGTGTGATTCCATCTCTCCCTTGTGTCACCTTTGGCTCGGGAGATACACATGAAGGTCCTAGGCAGACGACATCTATGCCACAGGGCAAACGGCGTGTTGGACGTCCTCGAAAGCATCCACCAGTGGGAGGTGAGAGCAGCAGTGCCAGTCCATCTGTTCCTCATCTTACTTTTGGATCTGAAAATGCTGGCAAAACACCTGCACAGCAGGTTAAACGATGTGTTGGACGTCCACGAAAGCATTCTCCAGAGCTCTGTGAACAAAACATTGCACATCTTTCAGTTCCCAGTACCACATGTGACAGAGCGGATAAAGAGTTGAGCCCATCTTTATGCAGCACAGATCAAGTTCATTTTGAATCCAGTGGTGCTACCAACCACAGCCACACCTTGTCTGATCTGTCCAAAGGGAAAGTGTTGTGCTCGGGAAAAAGGGCTAATCAGGGAAGAAAACCTAGACCATATAATAAACAAAAGGAGGTAGACTGGTGCCTGGAGAACAAACTTTCTTCTTTTGACATCAAAAGTGCACCAGCAGATGACCCTTGTAGCAGTACTGCAAATGACATTACAGACGCAGCATGCCATACCACAACTGACCTTCTAGATATTGCAGAACGTCACGCATCTTACCAGCAGTTTATAGCGTCAAAGAGCCCAAGTCAAGATATTTCAGCACAACCTATAAAAACACTTTTTTTACCTGTGCCACAATCTGAAAGCTCACTGTCTTTTCAGTCAGCAGATTCTGAACAAACTTCTTCCTTTGGCTTAGTGGACTTTTCCTCTGGGAACTTAAAACCCACTCAAAATACGCACTTAACTAGTTCTCCAGATTTTTGCACTCCTCCTGCGAGTGGATTTGCTGTGTCATCAGTACTAGGTACTCATCAGACTGCTTATTCATGTATGACCAAGCCAGAAAATTCTGTGAATTCTACCTGCTTGAACAAGCATGAAACTCTTGCAGGTTCTTCCTGGCCATTGTCATCCAGCCTGCAGACGTCTTATCAAGTGGAGTCATTTCCTGTTTCTTCTCAAACATCCTTCTCTTCTCAGGCAGTAAATTTCGCTTCTTCGTCTCAGCTTGTGACCCCTGAGTTGCAATGTTTTTCATCAACTTTATCGAAGCCTTCATGCTCTTTGGCTTCTGGTTTGTTTGAAACCCCACATAATCTGATGACTCTCACCACTGCACCTGTTGTCTCAAGTATGGCAAGTGAAATGGTTGAGTCCTCAGAAACCAGCATGGAGGATGTGTGGGAGAACAATTCGCCCCAAGTTGCCTGGTCAGCAGTTGCTGACAGGCCGGTACCTGTATCTCTCTTTGCCCATGGTTGTCCTCCTATCCCTTCTAATCCACTAACCTCTGTTTCCCAGTCAGAACTGCAGACAGTAACTAGCAGTCTCAGCAGAAGCAGGCCGTACATGGCATCAAACATCTACACTCCTGTCTCATCTCATGCAGAGACAAAATCTCTGCTGCCGATGTCACGTGGAAAAATATGGCTTGGATCTGTACAAGTCATTAATCAGTTATCAAAAAATCATCCGATGTTGTTGTTGTAGATTCAGACTCGGATGTGGAGGACATATCTCACTCTGTCAGGCAATCAACTGAAGCAGTGCTTGCTAAAGAAAAAACTCGACAGCCAGTGCAAAGTTTGTGTAGCAGGGATTCATCAAGACAATTTTCCCCGTACAATGAGTGGAAAAAGAAGTGTGTTATTCCCAGTATTCCACCTCGCAGGACTGCTACCAGCACCTCTGTCTCCGCAACCACATTTCTTACCACGACACCCACAGCTGTACCAATGCCTACCTCAGCATCATCTACTTCTGCCCTAGTGGAACCCTATGGGATTAGCACAGATCTTTCTGCCAGCAGGTTTGGGGAGGTTGTTAGGGGTCCATCATCAAATGCCTCTTCTGGACAATTTGTGAGTCAACAGAGACCCATTCTGGCCTACAGAAAGCAGGCCTTATCTTCCATTATTGACTTGACTACCGATGATTGTAAACCACCTGCCATGCAACGTGGTAAGAACTTAGTGATGGTGGTAGAGTCATCTGATAGTGAGATAGAATTTCTTGAATCATGGTAGCAAGAGAACATTCTGACCTTTCGTTTTCTACATGTAAAGGATGCTCTGTTGCTGTTGAGGCAATGTAGGAAATGCTTCCACCCACAAGATGTTTTGTGAAACGCTTATTCCAGCTCCCCCTCCTCTTTACCCCTCTCCCCCACACACACACACACACGATGTCTGTAGAGTTTGAAATGTACTGTGCAGTAATGCTATTACCTTTGATTTTGTCAGCTGCTTTTTTTCAATCACCAAAAATTGTATTAAGAATGTAAAGAATGTTTATATATTCAACATCCAACAAAGCTCAGTACTGTTGAGTGTATTGTTGTGTGCCTGCATGGTGTCTGTGTATATGTAGGAAGAGGGCTGTGAAGGTGTCTGTTAAAATGTAAACTGTTAAAGAGATTTAATATGACTGTGTTACTACACTATTGTGTTACTAGCTAACTGGGTCATGCTGACTAAGCATTTATTCTATCTTCACCCTGTGCCGTGAGGTAACCTTAATGGGGAGGTAATAATCGCCCTAATTAGGGTCTAGGGTGGATTGTTTACTTGCCAGACCTATTTTGTAAGAAAGGGGGGCATATGTACCAGTGTAGAGGTGTAAAATGAGGTAGGACCGCAGAGATGCTATACATAGGAGACATCCATAAGTGGTTACAGCAGCCAAGCACGACCAGCCGGTTGGCAGAGACGTCAATAGTGCCTAGGAAGAGTGACACTTCAAGGGCTCCTACGCCTGTCCTCCAGGTTGATAGAGAGTAGGGATTTACACCTGTCCATCATGCCACTGCAGGCGTGGCATCAGTAGGGTGGTCCTTCTCTTGTTGATGTTGGCTACTTGATTGGTTGGTGAATGACCAATGGCATCCCTTGTTGTGTGAATGTGTAAAGTAAAATAGGGAACGGACAACCAGCAGGACCCTTCTCGGCATGATGTCAGTGTGGACAGAGCAACTTGTCAGCAGTCAAAACAACTTAAACATTCCTGACGCCAACTTCAGTTTTACCTCGAGACTGGATCTTTAGCCAAGAGGGCAAGACTCAGGAGGAAGGACGCTTGGGTTAGAGAACCTTCATCAAGGGGGCAAGTCAGTGACGAAGTATTGTCAAGACTGCCTGCTGTCGCCATGGAAAGCAAAGGACTACGTGACCAGGACTTGCATTACCAGTGAGAAGTAGACGTTCCACGCCAAGGCCGCCAGAAGTCGTCATCAAAGGAGAACGCATGCTGGGCTCGCCCGCACTCCGAAGGACCAGAAAACTTTGCATCAAGGTGGTGGCATTGCAGTTGTCGAAGACGCGTGTCCCTGAACCGGGACAGGCTTGTGTTCCTGGGAGAGCAGTCGTCGCATTTCTGAGGTGGGTTGCCAGATTGGACAGAAAGGACAACAGACAGGCAGAGCAACACTTTCGAGGGAAAGTCATCAGAGTGCCGTGACTGTCAGGTGGAGCATTGGTATCCACCAAATCACCATCAGACTTTAGCTGATGTGCATGAGAGTGAATGGTCGATTTATAGAGAGGTAACAGCACTGGAATAGTGTACACTTAGCACTTGGACTCTCCCTAGACGAGTCTTTTTATTGTATTTTGCAGGTTTTATGTTAAATAAATCTGTTACTTTTATACATTACACTTTGAGTTTTGTGTTCTGGGAGCAGCAGGGGTGGAGGCTCGTGAGTCACACAGTAAACTGGATGATTATTGCATTATTCTTGCAATTGCTGAGTAATTCTTTCTTTGGCTCCCTTTTTTTCATATTGATGTACTGTCCTATGATGTAGTTATTCTCTTTGCCATAAAGAAGTCATACATATTTATAAACATATTTTACATATCTTTCAGCAGTATTTTAAAAGCTTGTAAAAGGATGGCTTAGAGTGGACTTTGTCCTGACCTCCAGGTTCTGTAATTTAAATATGAATTGAAGATGTATATCTTTTTAACGCAAGATGAGTGTACAATAAATACATGCTGAAAATATAAATGTCTGTTTTCTCTAAACATTTAGATGACCTTCCTTTGTGTGAAATGCAGCGTATACTACATTGTAAACTTTGTGGCAGAGTACTAGTCCTTTTCTAGAAGTTGGGGTAGACATCCATTGTCATTACACTTTCACAAGAGGCAGGGATCTCTTATCAAATTGTGTGACGGCTTTCTTGGAAACAGCTCTAAAAAGCGAGAAAAGGTATCTACTGAACTGTGTTAAGTTGAACTGCATCCAGCCACGTTAATTCTTGACTGCTGTTGTTACTGTAGTGTCTCTAGAGAACCAATAACCTTATGAATCAATCCAGGCTTAGACTTGCTGCCTTTTCAAAATAGGATCTTCCACTACATCCTAGAAGTTTGTAAAACTCCACGATATCAATCGCGGTGTGCCTGCCTTTTCTACCAGTCTTGACCATATCTGGGGTCTGTTGTGAGGATTTATACATATCTACATGATCATGCCAATCATGTAACCTGTTTTTGAAGGCATTCAGGGACGAAGCCTCCACACACACAATGAAAGAGACCAGATTGTTGTGCATAGGCCAACCCATGATATTAAAAGAGATTTAATCAAAATTCAATTATTTTGTGGATGAATCGTCGCTTGGATTAAATTGACCATGGACTATAAATGAATGGACTCATGCCTTAATTGAATTAAATGGTTAATCAGTTACCACCAGTACAATAACAATTTGACATTACTTTCCCTTGACCTACAGGCATCTGTGAAGTGTGTAAACACATTCAACATAAAAGCTAACACCTGTGCAATATCAGAAGCACAAATTAAATATCTTAAACACCTCAAAACAGCTTTTCTTGTCCCTTGCAGCTCACTCCCCGCCTGCCATGGACAAGTCTGGAAAAAGTCAGGTGCTGGATCTTGTCAAAGGTCACAAAGGCTGAAGAACTGGGTGACACAAATTCACTTTCTGACCCATTAGTAGTTGCGGTTATTGTTAACGTACGGCATTCTAAAGATTCTCTCCTTCCTATGTTGGTGTTTTAATTGAAGTGACAATTTGAAACTTCTATGTCAAAGCTCTTGCTAAACAAAATTGCAATATTGAAAAACAGATTAATATTCTTAGGCTAATTATGTATTATTTAGGGGGAAAAAACATGGACAAAACCCTTGCAGAATCTGCTCATATTCTCAACTATGAGCACAGAACTCCTGGAGAAACATGTCCGTAAAAATTAGACAATGGAATAATAAGCTGGACTTGCAGTATCAGTTTAACAGAAGCAGGAACTGGTTGGTTTTTGCTATGAATGCACAAAAATACTCCTTCATAAAATTTTAATTGGTCTTTGCTGGTTGAGAGCAGATTAAATGGCAGAGACTCATGTCCGACGATCCCCAGAGACCAAAAGTTAGTAGGATCATGGACATGTTTAGCTGGATTGATGTCTGATGAGACCAAAACTTAGCCTCTTGTGAAGTTCTCCGCTGTTAGTCTCGGCGAGCCTAAAGAATAAATGTGACTAAACCAGAAGCTTTGTACAAACCTGCCTTGTTTTAGTAGTTAATCTGAAATGTGAATAAACCAGAAGCTTTGTTTACACCTGCCTCGTTTTAGTAGTCAACTGGAAAAAATTGTCTGCCAGAAGTCCAGTAATACAAGTTCGGGGTATGATTGGAAGAATGTTGACCAGTCACATGACAGTCAACAGCAACATGCAATCAGTTTATGCTGTGAACAACTGAATTCTGATAACTGGAAAGTAAATAGTGTGAGTGGAAAATAGATCCCATCAGTTAACAGATCAAGATGCTGACATTTTGAGTAGTGGTGACTTCAAAAAAAAAAAAGGTCTGGTGTTTTTTTTACAATTTTATGTTAAGCAAATATATTCAAGTGTTCACAAATTTTTAAGGTAGTTCATTCTCTGTGTATATAAGTGCAGCAAAGTGCTTCACAGATTACAAAAAAAATTGCAAACTGCCGTTCTTTCATTGCCTGTGTAAAGGCTTATGGGCACCTTTTCCTAGAGGCTTGCGAGGCCTAATTGCCATTAGATCAGGCGTCAAAATTAAGATCCCCAAAGGCCTTGTTTGTTTTTTGTTGTTGCTTTGTGTTGACATGATGGCTGCCTTCGTGTATATTGTGCAGTGTCCTTTGTGCAGGCTGCAGGAGTGCTTGCAAAGTGCCGCATGATCTAGATGACTTTGTCACTTAGTCCTCAGTGCCTTAAAAATAAATTGATAAGCAGATAGATCATCTGATTTGTTGCATACTGTTAATGATAAACTATTTGCTTAATTAATCTAGTGCATTTTCTCATTACTGAACAATCCTACATGGCTGACTGTAGTACTCACAACTATTTATTTTAATACTAGAAGGAATTATTACACAGTCCAAATGTGTGATTTCCTGACTGAAGTACCACTGAATTGGCATCTTCCCATGTTCTGTGTCATTTTCCCAACATGCCCCTTCCTCCACCCTATAAAAAAAGAAACAAGCTAACAGACTTGTTCTTTGGGTCAAATAAAAAGAGTTTCTGTGTCCATTAAAGATAAAGTTTCAATATTATTAACATTGCAAAGTCTTGATCTCTCTAACTCTTGTTTATGAAATGAGTTACATACTAATCACAGTTATTACAAGTTTATGCACACATTACTGCAAATGCAAAAACTTACTATCAACCAAAACCCACACTGAAGCACAATAAATCTCAACAAAATTTAAGAAGTCTTCTTAATCTTTTTAGGTGGTTCTACATTTCCATTGGTCTTTTCTTCCTTGCTGTCTTCGCTGTCATCACTCTCTTCATCCTCAGTGCCACTTGATTGTCCTGTAGCAAAATTAATAGGAATAAAAAAATATGTTTGTGAATGTTATTTAGCAGCTCTGTCAAGGATCCCAAAATACAATACAACGTTTTAAAAGTAAAATAATCAGAAGATGCTGTCCACAGATGGAAATAGTTTATCAATGGTTACATTGCAAAAGTGGCGGTGTAACGTACTCAAACTTCCCAGCAGGACTAAACGTCTCAGTTCAAACTGTGCCTTCGAATAGTTTGCTGATATTTTCAAAATATCATCGGTCGTGGTATAAAATAGCTTACTATTCAAAGGCACAGCAGCGAAACCAAACGTCTCGTCATGAAGCGAAGAAAAATAAAGCTTAGCGGTCATGTGAATCTTCGATTGGCATTTTACTTGAAATAAAAGTAAAGGACGAAACATTATAACATGGCAAAAGCAAAATTATGCAACTCACAATATGCTTTGGGCTGGTTTTGATAAATAAACCCAAGAAAATGTTTACTAATCCATCGAAAGTTTGAACTGAGACGTTTAGTCCTGCTGGGAAGTTTGAGTACGTTACAGCGGCATCTATCATTTTTTTGATGTTCCATAGACACTGAGATAACAGATACTTTCAGAAATAAATGGTGAAAAATGACATGTTTTGGCTTTCAAATTCTGTAGCACCCGTTTGACAAAAGTACAAACAACCAACTGGATGTGACAGTTCAGATATCACTAGATACTTTTTGACTGAACACATCTAACTGATTTCAGTTAATAAGTGGTGAAGTAAACTTGGCAATTTTTAACTTATCTTTGCCAACGCAAAATGTGCTGGAAAAATAAAATGAGTCACAATATAAAAGAACTGCTTGAATACATTCGATGAACCGCCTCAAAAAAAGCCCATTGAGTAACTAAGAATATATTCTGACTAGAATATACATTTGAATGTAAGTTTGATATTTCATGTGCCCGATTAATCTTACACTAAATTTTTTCACCAGCAATTGCATAAGTTATTCAAACATTCCGTGAAGAGTTGTTTTCGTTTTAACAAAATTACAAAATACTTTTCTACAACAACTTGTAAACACACCTGTCGCAGCTGGATGCTTTCCTTTGCCTTTCTCTGCGCTGCGCTGGTCATCCACCTGTCGCGTTAAGGCTGCGTTTAGTTCTGTCTGCACTTCCCCCACCAATGACCGCAAATCTCTCAAGCATGCTGCAGCTGAAATATCCCCAGCTGCTTCCAACGATCGTGTAAATGTCTGCTGCTGACCGTGTGCATTCTCTAAGACAATCTTGATGCTGCACATTGTAGTCTCCTCACAAACACATGCACGACAGGAACGACAACTCCGCAGCTTTGCCAAGAGTTACCGCCCTTGTGGCTCCACGTCGATGCCGACGTGCGTGATTTATTTTAAATGCAATAAAAAGGCTAAAATAACTTTTCTCCTTGGGTCTCGGAATTTTCTTTTAAAAATTCAGCTTAACATATAAAAAACTGTAAGTGGCACTCTCTCAAGTTATTAAAAATCTATCATCAGTACCCTTCATATATAATTTTTTATCACAATTCCTATATCGCCTTTATACATTTCGTCCTTGTTAATAATACAGTGTAATACAGTGGAACCACGGTTAACGAACTTAATCCGTTCTGGAAAGCTGTTCGTTATCCGAAACAATTTTTTTCCATAAGAAATAAAGGAAATAGATTTAATTGGTTCCCAGCCCCTGCGCTTTAAAGGAATATATGTAAACCTTGCTCAAAACTGCTTTCCTAACATATTAAAGACCAACATATAAGACTTTATACAGCTAGATTACATGACTTCTCTCGGCAAACAATAGGTTTTCGCGAAAGGCTTGACAGAAAATAGATCATACTAGAGAACGAAAACATCCCAAAGCAAAACACCAAAACAAAAAAAAAACACCAATAATGACAGTCCTGAGTTTTGAACACATCACCTATCAAACTAAAGTCGCTGTTCGTAACCACTACACTACAGTAATGTCACCTACTTGTAGTTTAACATCATCTGTGTTGTGTTGGGCACTCATTTACTTTACCTTTACCTTTACCTGTCATCAGTTTGTAGGCCTTGAGTTATTTTATTGTCGCAATTAGCTTTATGCAGCCCTCGATATTGTTTACAAGTTGTAGAAATAGCCCCAGAACAAATTTCATAGCTGGCAGAGAGTGAAGCCAAGGTTGGCTTAGCGCGGAATGTCAAGGTCGCTGACGTCATTTTACATACTTCCGGAACAGTGACGTCATGTAGAGAAAGAATGGGGCCAGCCTGGTGGGCACGTACACGAAGTCTGTGGCCACGTGGTAGAAGATGGTGCTGGAGTTGACGAAGGTGTAGTAGCGGCGCAAAAACTGCTCCGCGATGACGTCATGCTCGTGCACCGCCCAGTACACCAGCTCGTTCAACACGCCAGCAGGGCGTCTCTTCCGCCCTCATTCCCCCACCACGCCCTTGCTGGACTTGAACTGCGTGGTGTTGACAACCCAACGCAAGAAGTCCTTGCCTATCAGGACCCTTCAGGGTCTTGACGTTGACCAGCGTGTCGTCGCCGATCAAGAGGTAGCCCCTGTAGTCGCCGCACCTCTTCATGGCGTACTCCAGACACCGGTACTTCATCTGCCAGGCGTAGTTGGAAATGTAGAGAAAATACACGGGAAAAGTGATGCTCTTCTGGACAATGATGGCTTTGAGAGTCTCTGGACCATCTCCGCAGTACAGGATGTCGGCGAAGTGCCGCCTATAGAGAAGCTCCAGGTAAGGGTATAGCTCGGTACAACTTTGGCGAGTTGAAGTCAACGATCAGCAAGATGTCCGGAAAGGTTAGTGGAACCTTGGGCAGGTCAGTGATTGTGGACACATCTTGCTGTGCAGACGGCCAACCGCGTCCGTTACGTTTCCTTCTTCCGTCGAGTAGACTTTCCCGTACCATGGATGCGTGCGCACTGGAAAGCACATGAAGGGGTCACCGACAGGGTTTGTCGGCTGCTCCTCAGAGCGATGTACTGTGAAAAACATTCTAGCAGTGATCCAGATTGACAGCAGTATGGTGAGAACCGTCGCACAGCACAGGACAAGGTAGACTGTCACAAACCTGCTGCGATGTATTTTTTTTATTTTATTAAATGTTTGTTTTTTTAATTAGGAAAGTAATTGGATGGGTGAGGTGGTAAAACACATATTAGTGGGCTGTCAGTGTCAACAGCCTGAGGCGTGCCGCGCCATACAGGGATGGCTGGCCGGTCTTTGTGTTAATTAAGTTTGTGTTGATAGGTTGTTTGTTGATTAGTTCGAACAAAGGAAAGAGTGTAGTATTGTTTTGGATGTGTGTAGATGATTGGGGTTCTCTCCTTGACGGGAGCGGGGAGAAGAATAGTCTCCTCTGTCAGTGCGTCCGGAGCGGACGGTTTTTGTAGCCAGTCTTGAACGGACTGTGTGTTGGTGTAGACCTGAGTACAAATCCTGAACAGATTTGTATTGTATTGTACCAAGTCTTGCTTATAAGAGCAAATGTATAGCATCTCAGCATTACAGAAAATAAAAGAGAATATTTTATTTATGATTGTTAAATCGTATTCTATGGTTCGAGCACACCACAAGTGCAAGAAGTTTATGGAAATTTTAAACTGTCAAGACATACCTCAACAAAAAAACAGAAGGGACTTAGAAAAGGTTTGAAGGCAACTAGCTCAAATGTGTAACTGGGGGTTTAATTTTCAGAATATGGGTCAATGATCTACACTACTTTTGAATGATGTCACTTTAATAGTTTTTTGCAAACACATCAACTGATTCCTGAGTTATGCTATTGACTGCCCGTGTTTTTTATGCGCTAATGCCTTTTTATAATACTTTGCTTTGATTGGAAAATGACATTTGCAAGCATATTTGGTATAATGGGAATTAATATGAAGATGGTAATTTTATTGTCCCCCTCCCTCCCTAAACCGATGTGAATTTAAATTGCCTTCACAAAATTGATACACACTCACTTGACATAATGCATGTATATCCCTTGTTAAATTTGTATCAATTCAAAACAGACTTTATTGTCTGTCGAGGATACCCAGGACAGAAATTTTTCTTCACTCACAGGGGCAGGCATACATACACAGACATTTAACACACAGTTAGGAATAAAGATACAAGTAGTTAGGATCTCCGTCAAGAAATTCCAATACATAAAATTTCTGTGTATATATTAAATAAATAAGTTGGCATTGCAGATTGCAACGAAATGTCCAATTCCATTGTCTTCATCCTCCTAGTCCTAGTTTCTATGTCAAGGCTGTGGTGAATGTACTGACTGGGATGACTTGTAGAAGCATGTCCTAATCTGGACGACTTAGAAACACCATCACTCGTCATATATCTCCTTCTGTGTAGATTGCACCATTGACCATTCCATTCAAAGCAGTTTATGTTTATCCTAACAACAAACCTTGGGTGACCAAGGGCCTGAAAGCAGTGCTTAATAAAAAGAAACATGTGTTCTTCACGGGTTCTGCCCACGACAAAAATATGGTACATAGAGAGGTCCGTGATGCTATCCGTTGGGTCAAGGTGAAGCACAAGTCCAAAATCGAGTCTCAGTTTGCTACAGGTAACATCCGAGTAGCTTGGCAGGGACTCAACAATTTAACATGGCCAATATTGACGATCGTAGTAAGGGGTCGAATCTCGATCTCAGGCGTTGAGAGTACGGCCCTGCCTACTGCTCTTAATGCTTTCTATTCTCAGTTTGTTATCAGTATAGCCAAACATCCATGAGCTGGAGTTTTCAGATCTGGGCCCCAAGCTTCACTGCCTCCCAAAGTTTGTTTCAAGAGGATCTAGGCAAAATTTGTTACTAAGAACAAACTGAACACCATTCTGAAGGAGGTACCGTGTGACTTCTGGAAAGGCCTTTATAGTCATGCACAAACCTCTGAATGTCTGATGCGACAAAAACATCTTTGAACGTTCAGCTTTGCTGAACACACCAGTTCGAGTTATCACAAACTGCTGCCAGTGAATAGGAACTCATGGAAACTTTTCAGGAAGGCAAACCTCCCATCATTTATGTCGCTGTGAGGCAACAGATCTGGCTTTCACTTGCAAGTACCTTCTTCTGTTGAACGGACATTTAAACAGTCAAAACAGCAATCCATTTTGAGAGTGAATTTTGCTGTGTCATGGCACTCAGGGCTACGGCTACCACATTCAAACATCACTTTTCCCACACTGCAACTAAGCACCTGGCTTGCCAATCTCACATTCATGATAGAAGCAGGTGTCAGATATACATGATCATAAGTAAGTTTAGTTCTGTACGGCTGACTAGATGCATCTCTGTTAAAGATATCAATGACATGCTTCCAAAGCAGATGTTGACCATTTAACCAAAGATAGCGTGTCTGCCGACCTGATCCACAATTATATAGATTGTTTCTCACTGTTTTGAGTAAGTGAGGAACATCAAAAAAATATATATCTCTCTCTGGCAAACAGATTTATTGTTTTATAGCAAACATCTGCACCACTGCCCTTCATTTCATAGAGCCTTTGATTTGGTGAGGTCTTATCACTTGTGGATGACATCACTTTAAACCATGCTTCCTCAACAAGACCAACCGCCTGCCATAAAAGTGTAAACAAAGCATCTGCAGTAACTGATTGTGCGCCAAAGAAACCAATGCTTGTACTGATATTTGTAGTTAAGCCTAGAATGTAAAATACTCATGCATGGGTGGCAGGGTTGATGCCTGTACATCCTGACTACCAACAAACTCAACAAGTTCCCCTGAACGGTTATCAACAACTAGGTCACATTTAATTGTCATTTCGTCATGCAACAAGACGACAAAGCCTTGATCATCTAATAAACTCTCTGCTTTTCTCTTCAAATCATCCAGCGAGTTCTTTTGAAAACCAGGCTTTGGATGATAAAAATTTGTATAATCTCTAAGGGTAGATTCACCTGGAAGGCGGTGTATACCTGTATTTCTTAGAGTATCATATGCTTCTGGGCTCCTGCTGTGCAGTAAAATAGCCAATCTCAGCATCCTATGATGCCATCTCATGCCTTTAGGGTCTGTACCAAAAGCTTTCAACTGTTCCTCCCAGAAAGTTTTTGTAAAGGATCCTGGATATGTTCTTTTAAAACAGTTCTCAGAGAATCATGCATTTTTGGGTCAATTTCAATACTATCTCTGTTAAAAGACTGCCTGAATTCTTCTTGCAAACATTTACTAACCTTTCTCACATTTTTAGCCTCAAGAACCAGTTTCTCTCTGTTTACACGCTGAAGTGGAGTGTTCTTTGAAAGTGGCTTACTTTTGTTTTCTTGTACATGTCTCAGTTTGTTTTCGAGAAGGGTTTGCGTGTGCACATTGTTTGCACAATTCACATTCTGATTCTAACAACAGTTCACAAGATTCTGACCTAACTGAAGACAAATGTGTTATGTTGCCTGCGTCATCTGTTGTATATTGTATATGTCTGAAATACAGTTGCTGACTGTCAACAGTAGGCAATTCAGCACAATTCTTCAAAGCATGATCTGTTACACCAACACAAAGTTGCAAAGAAGATTTTTTTAAGAGCTCAGTAACTGAAGTTTTTTCAACGTTTGCTGTAAAGTTATAAATAAGAAAATCAAATGCACCGACTCTAACTGCAAAATCTGGCATGATTGTTACTTTCACTCTCACTTGGAAATTGTCTGAAAAAGTACCTAGAATGATGTTGTCACTAGTATCCGACAGCAGGCGCCATGGAAAAGGTAGCTCTTTAACTGCTGCCTTGCGCACCTCTTGGTAAGTGTAGTATTTCTCTCTCTCAACAGGTTCTGGAGGTGGGTGCTGAGTCTGAAAAGTGAAATAATGCTGTGTTGGTCTTACTAGACATTTTAGGATAATTCAAGTGTGTGTAATGACTCAAGCTGAAGAACATTAAATTAGTAGAGTAGGAAGAAGAGAGAGAGAGCATGTGAACAGTTTCACTTAAAACACACATTATTTGTTCATTGCTCTTGACAGTGGCTGTCTCGTATCATAGCAATGATAAATTAATGCTCACTGGTGGCTTCCTAGTTTCAGGCTTGGGTGTTTCAATGGTCTTTTTTGGCATAAACCCCGTGGGTAGACTTCCTGGGATAAGCTGACGACAATTGCCTTTACCTGAAAGTAA
Organism: Pomacea canaliculata; assembly: GCF_003073045.1. Taxonomy (NCBI): domain Eukaryota; kingdom Metazoa; phylum Mollusca; class Gastropoda; order Architaenioglossa; family Ampullariidae; genus Pomacea; species Pomacea canaliculata. The sequence continues at coordinate 28,494,187 of NC_037597.1, read as the reverse complement.
AATAATAGGTAGACGATCCACATGGAGAAATAATAGCAGATTGTATCAAATATATCAGATTGATGTTAGGCGCCAAGACCTGTTTTGAAATGTCTGGAGCAAGTGGTCGCTCTTTCGATGTTGAAGCTAGAATCACAACGATTCACAGCTCTCACAAGAGTTTTTTTCTCAGTCTTTATTATCTTGTCTTCTTATGCGGAAAAATGATCAGCCTTTGTGTCGACTTTTGCAAGCAGGGCATCCTGGAATCGCACAGTTCTTGCCTGGCATTTCAAAATAATAAGTAGCTCTGAGTCACACTGTGAAAAACGAAACCGGAAAAGGCGAGTACCACCCGTGGTCCAGCGCATGCGCGACTCAAGAGATCTGTTCCCGCCCTGAGTTGACTGTCCATAGGGTATAATGTATCTGCTCTCACAAAGCCTCTGGGAACTGTAAAGTTTTAGTCATGTCTAGTTTCTTGCGAGCGTGTGTGAACTTGTTCCCCATAAACATCATTCAAGGGTTGTACGAAGACTCGTCCTGCCACGTTATTCACGATGGCAAAGTCACTAAACCCTTTGTAGTGAAGACCGGCGTAAGACAGGGTTGCATATTATCACCGACACTCTTCCTGATGGTCATAGGCTGGACTAAGCACAAGACAACAACAACTGAAACATCACATGTCCCTAGTCACGTGGTATTTTACTTACAGTTTTAGTCTCAGAGTTAATATCTTGTGCGAGTGAATTCACAACTGACAACTACGATTGTCAGAACCGTCTTCATCCTCCCCGCTATTATTCATGGAGTTTGGTCACAGTTTCTTTATTTTACCAGGTCCAAGATATCGTAGTTTGGGACTACAAAATACTCGAACAAGAATTTAGTGGTTTGACAAACACTTGAATATCAGGTCTGGTGTGTACAAACCGTGGAGGTTGGTAGTTTTGCTCATTGTTATTATTCTCCCATCAGGACACTTGCAAGACTTGGTGGCCATCTTGTTGAAATCAACTCGGCCATGGAGAATTATTTTGTGAGTCGACTAATGCACAGTAAAGGAAGTAAGTACAGTGTTTAAAACATCTCATTTAAAACATATTTTACCAAGTAATAAGAAAACTAATTTTGTATGTTGTTTTTTCTCTATGTTTATGAAAGTAGTTGTTCACACTTTAGTATCAGTTCCTGATGGACTAAAGACATACTGAGCAGTGAGAGCAATAAATGAAACACACATAAAACTTCAATAGTAGTATCATTCAAGACATCGTGCTTCATCATAAACCCCACGTGTCAAACATAACAAAAATATTATTGGTTTCTACAGTTTATGTGTTAAATAAATTTGTTTTGAATCTTAACATGTGTAGCAAAAAGATGTTTAATTATAATGTGATATCATTTACTGACCGGTCATATGTTATCCTCCATACCTTTAGTTACAGAAAATAGAAATTATGAATTGTTTAACATTCCCTCCTGTAAGCTGGCTTGACAAGGTTGGGGTGTAACGACTTGGTCCAAGGGGCCGTTGGGTGTCTGCCACTTCCAACCAACCAATGGTAGATCAGTCCTGGAGTCGAGGCGAGCCTAATGACTTGTGTAATCAGGACTGCGGACTAATGAGCAGTTCTGGTGCGTGGGATGACCTCAGCTGTGACCCCGGCAACAAGCGCACTTTTGTCTGTCAACGCCAGGTGAGAACATGCGATGTCTTATCTCAGCCTCCAGAAACTTCTACTTATGAGCATATAATTATGTTAATGTTTTGTCATTCTAAAAAACCCATCATTTCGTACCTAGAAACTATTCATTTTTGGCACATTCTATATACATATAACTAGTCGAAGGCTCACATGTTTAGCTAATATAAGATTGATATATCTCGGTAAGCTGGACATATTCAGCTAAGAGTAACTTTCTCACACAAAGCTGACATATTCGTGTGATATAGATTCTCAGTGTCCTTTGTGCGTACAAGTGTACATTCTTATATGCACTAGAAAATTGATGAGGGCGAGAAATTTGACTTTGACTTGAATGTGGCACAAGTGGACAGGCAGGTTACTCGTTGTCTGTATCGTCTACCATGACATCTACTCATCGTTGATTTTACGGGCGAACTGAACGTTGTGCCAGGTGATAATCTTCAGCTGAGCATCTAGAGAGAATTCTTCTATCAATAAAATAAACAAAAAGGTAAGCTCAGTCTCCCAGGTGTGAGGACTCATCGATCACGACGCCCCCTAGAGACAAGTGACGTCACAGACGGTTTTATCGCGAGTGTTACACACGTCCATGAACGTCACCCTTCGTCAGGGTTGAAGGTCAACAAGCAAACATCGTGTCGAATGTAACAAAAACAAAAGTAAACTTTTCTTCACTTGATGGTGTTTCGTATTTTCTTTCTCGATAAAGCCTGGTTATTGACAGTCAGGGGCAGTAACTCCCCAAAAGTGTGAAGTTGTCTCCCGTGAATGACGTGTATCAGGTTGACAGCGCACGAGTTATAGTGATGACAGCATGCTCACCACACCTTACTTTACAGCTAGTAGTCAGGACAAAGTACAGACTGTCACACACTTTCCACACACGAACAGCCCGTCCATACGTCACCTACACCACGTCACAGCGGACTGTGGCCACGTCCTCGATGATATCCTCCTTCATCACCCGCACTGGGATACCCGATCCTTCAGCGCCCTCACATACCCGAGTTGTCACTGACGTACCCCCCACACACCATCAACACTTCTCGCAGGCAGGTGGGGGTTGGGGTGGTTATTGTGCTGCCGACGGTTAGTGGGACGGTTGTTGTTGTTGTTGTTATTGTTGTTGTTGTTGTAACATCGTCTGTTGGCATTAAAAGTGAAATTTCAAAAGTTCAGCATACACACTGACAAACTCATGGATTAGAAACAATGACGACATGTCGTTGTGAATATAAGTTACAGACACACGTCACTAACACACTGTCTTCTTCACAAGACTGTTTGTAACGTGTTTCTTTGTCACACAGGTAGTTAGTCACACACACTGTCACCATGACAACAGCTGCTATGCTTTAGATAAAAACAATGACATGGTTCTACAAACTAGACAGTCTGTGTCTCCTCAGTGTCTATACAGTCATACACTGTAACATACACATGGTAACGTGTTGGCAGAGAAGGTCTGTACGTAGATGTACTGTCTTAGCTAGCCAGGCCTCTACCATTTCCACAAACAGCCCACATTCACCACCAAGATGTAGTAGTCAGACTTTTTATTATCTTCCTTCCATCTTTCTTAACGTCTGATGTCTCACGTCACTGTCGTCTGGCGTCGTGTGTCTGTGATGACAATGAACTCAGGTCATCTCTGATGATTACCTGACACTGCTACAGTCATTAACTCGACTTCTGCTCCTCCTGTCAGCCTTCTTCACGCTCTGTTGTAAGTGGTGTGTTACATGTTATCTACATAGCTGTATATCATAGTCCTTCTACATGTTATCTACACAGTTGTATATCGTAGTCGCTCTACATGTTATCTACATAGTTGTATATCATAGTCGCTCTGCATGTTATCTACATAGTTGTATATCATAGTCATTCTACATGCTATTTACATAGTTGTATATCGTAGTCGCTCTACATGTTATCTACACAGTTATATATCATAGTCGCTCTGTATGTTATCTACACAGTTGTAATCTTAGTCGTTGTACATGTTATCTACACAGTTGTATATCGTAGTCGCTCTACATGTTATCTACATAGTTGTATATCATAGTCCTTCTACATGTTATCTACACAGCTGTAATCTTAGTCGTTGTACATGTTATCTACACAGTTGTAATCTTAGTCGTTGTACATGTTATCTACATAGTTGTATATCGTAGTCGCTCTACATGTTATCTACATAGTTGTATATCATAGTCCTTCTACATGTTATCTACACAGCTGTAATCTTAGTCGTTGTACATGTTATCTACACAGTTGTAATCGTAGTCGCTCTACATGTTATCTACACAGCTGTATATCGTAGTCGCTCTACATGTTACCTACACAGTTGTATATCTTAGTCGCTCTACATGTTATCTACACAGTTGTAATCGTAGTCGCTCTACATGTTATCTACACAGTTGTATATCGTAGTCGCTCTACATGTTACCTACGCAGTTGTAATCTTAGTCGTTGTACATGTTATCTACACAGCTGTATATCGTAGTCGCTCTACATGTTATCTACACAGCTGTAATCTTAGTCGTTGTACATGGTGAGAACAAACGATATCTTCTGTTGAACTGTTGAACCTGTTGAACTTTTGTTAGCTTAGATGTTTATTGTTTGTCATTTAAAGATAAATAACTAAAAACAGTGAGATGTGCAGACATATCAGATAGCTCAGTCTCCTCCAAACATGCATTCTCACATTGCCACTCTCACAAATAAGCTTGAGGTGTTTGTTGGAGGTTCACATGTTGACCTAGTAACAGATTGACATGTTTACCTGAGATTATATCATGTTTATGTACAATTGATTAGTTGACTAATGTACGGCTGTCATTTGTGCTGACAAGTGTACATTCTTATACCCACGGTACAGTTGATGAGGGACGACATTTGACCTTTGCTTGAGTGTCACACAAGTCGACAGGCAAGTCACTCATTGTCTGCATCGTCAGCCGTGACATCTACTCATCGTTTATTTTACAGGAGGACTTAACATTGTGCCAGGTGATAATCTTTAGCCTGAACGTCTAGAGAGAATTCTTCGATCAATAAAATAAACAAAGATGTAAACTCGATGATCACCCATTTTTTACCGACCCCGACTTCCCCGGATACAAGTGACGTCACGACACCCGCTCATCACGACCGTTATACTACGTCACGCTCCAACATGTTATCAAGGATAACAAGAAAACGTCGAGTCACATGGAGCGAACACAAGAATAAAATTCCTTCACTCGATGGTTCTATTCATTTTCTTTCTTTCACGGGAAACAAAGTTCGGGCATAGAAAGTCAGGGGCAGTAACTCCCCAGTTTATTACATTGTGAAATCGCCTCCCCTGAATGAACTGTCAGAGGTGACAGCGTTTTTCCCGCTGTCCTCTGTAATACATATCAAGACATAAGGTCAATGTAGAGAAAGTATCAATATGTTTGGCTTCTTTTCACTGAACAGTGTAGGAGAAAAAAATCAAGAAAAAATCATTTTCATAAACACACACACACAAACACACACACACATAAACACACACACAAACACACACACACATAAACACAAACACACACAAACACACACAAACACACACACACATAAACACACACACACAAACACACATAAACACAAACACACACACAAACACACAAACACACACACACAAACACACACACACACACACATAACACACACAAACACAAACACACACACACACACAAGTACTTCATGCATTGGTGCCCGTGTGTTTGGATCATCTGTATGTATGTGTGATACACAGAGTTTGAATTAAATTTTCTAGGTTTTTCATTGTGTTTCTGTGTGTGTATAACTTATTTTAGCCACTCAGTGGTCTGGAGAAGACGATGCAATACATACAGTATGTGAGTGAATTCTTGTCACGCTGCCCAGTGTACTTTGACCTCACGTGGTGGTGGGATGATATCGGTGCTGTTAACTTGTCTGTTGACACCTGGCTCTGTGCCTGGCCTCAAAGACTTGTTGACACTGACAAGTCATGCATCTGTGTGGTATGTGAGTGAATTCTTGTCACGCTGCCCAGTGCACTTTGACCTCACGTGGTGGTCTGATGTTCTCGGTGTTGTTGTCTGTTGACACCTGGCTGTCTGCCTGACTTCAAAGACCTGTTGACAGACAAGTCATGCACCTGTACATGTACCAGCAAGTTCATTTTAAAAGTGACAAATGAAGTATTTATACAAGGTTTGCTTTGAACGATCTAATGACTATTAATTTAACGTACAAAACAAAGTAGGTTGTCCTGCATGTTTATTATTTTCAACATGGCTCCTACTGTGATAACAAGCCTTGAAAATATGAATAAAGAGAGTAAATAAGATGTGTACACAAGCAATGTCTGTAAATACCTAATCACATGTCGTACCAAGCTGCCGTACAGTTTGTGTTTCACACATGAGATACCTGGCTACACAACACCATAATCATCGTGGAAACTAGAGAAGTAAAGATGAGTTTCATGAGATGTTCTCTGTCCTCACCCACAGCCAGCTGCCAAAGCTCTGTGTCTCAGACACTTGGACACCATTGTCATTGTCATATCCTGAAATTGTTGTCTGTGTTTGTGTGTTCCTGTTTGTTTGTGTGAGAGAGAGAGAGTAAACTGAGGAAGGAAATGTGTTTTATACATTTATGTGCGTGCCTGTCTGTATATATTTGTGTGTTTGTGTGTTTCTGTGATTAAGTGTTCAGTGAGCGGAAAACAGAGAATTCACTCCGCTACTTTCTGTAGGCAGGTTGCCCAGTCCATTGCGTTCTCCGGTGATGATGTTTTCACTGTCGTCCACGTCTGTTGACACCTGACCCGCTGCCTGACCTCACTGACCTGTAGACACGTGAACATCATGCATTGGAGCCTCCTGTACTTTAGGTATGTGTGGGGAGGGGCTTGGATACTCATGTGAGCATCGCTGTCTTCATTCCTGTACTTCATGTATGTGTGGGGGAGGGGCTTGCACGCTCATGTTGCCAGCATCGCTGCTGTCGTTGGTTCTTCACTCGCTCCTGGTATATCTCTCTCTCCACACGTGCAGACTACCAGCAGTTGTCAACCTCTCCTCGTCTCAGACGCTGCTTTCCTCGGGACATCCTGCCACTAACAGCTTTCTCACAAAGACCATATCTTGGTGAGTTATTTTAATCATGATGTGTTTAATCTGCGGTTAATTATTGTACTCACATTGTTTTGATGTAAATGTCAGTTATTTTGTAACTGTCTCTTCGCTCTCAAGGGGAATTTACTTAGTCCGCAGGTTTTATCTGAAGAGGATTTATTTTAGAGACTCTATTGTCGACCTAAAGACATTTTGTTATTTTATGTTTGACCTGTGGGTGAGATATTTAAATCACTGTGTGTTTAAAGTAAAGTAAAGTTATTTCTGTCAGAAGCTTCTCCCACATTAAGTTCGGTTAGTACATGTACACGGCATATCCCCGTCAAAGGTCGCCTGTTACCTGAGCAAAAGGAAATAGTGACAAGAGGTGGCCAGCAAGTCATCATCTACACCTGGGGCCGTAGTCACATGATGATGATGATGTAGTTTTGTAGCGCGCTAGTATCCGCATCACAAAGATGCGCTCAATGCGCGGTGATCCCAGCAGCCACCAAACTGCAGGTCAAATGAAAACTTCAAAAAAGTTTAAACAAGTGAGTCTTAAGATTTTTCTTGAAAGATCCAATACTATCAGACTCCTTGGTCGAGAGGGGAAGCGAGTTCCACAAAAGCGGGGCTACATTGGAGAAGGATCTGAAACCCGCAGTCTTCTTGTTAGCATTCCCTGACTGAACACTCGGTCGTTCAAGTCTGAAGTGTGCTGCTGAACGAAGGTTCCGCTGGGGTTGGTAACAGCGAATGAGTTCTTGCAGATAGGCAGGCGCAAGGTCGTGAAGACAGCCATAGGTTAAGGTTAACAATTTATGCTCAATTCGCTTCTCCACAGGAAGCCAATGTAGGTCACGAAGTACAGGAGTAATATGGTCAGTTGTTTTCTTTCGTGCAACTATCCTCGCAGCCGTATTCTGCACTCGCTGAAGCCTCAACAACTCGCTCTTTGAAATCCCCCAGAGGCAGCTGTTGGCATAGTCTAATGTAGAACCGATGAGGGACACAGCAACTGCATTTGCAGTCTTCTTATTAAGACTGGGTCGGAGTCGTCCAAGTGTGCGGATATGGAAATAACATGCCTTGAGTACAGAACTGACATGATCAGACATAGTTAGAAGATTGTCGACATAGAGGCCAAGGTTCCGTACGGAGCTGGAGAGAGGAATTCTAGCTTGACCCACTTGTATGGAGTCTAGAGAGACTTTACTAAGGCTAAACTTGGAGCCACACAACATCGCCTCTGTCTTCTCATCATTAAGCTTGAGTTTATTCCTCAGCATCCATGACTTGACCTCTAAACAACAATCTTCTACAGCACAGACTGCCTCACGCACCGACTCACTGTCAGTACTAAATGAAAAATAGAGTTCAGTGTCATCTGCAAACATCTTACGGTTCACATTATGCTTCTCAATGAGAGGACCAAGCTGAGATGTGTAAATAGAAAATAGAACCGGGCCCAAAACAGAGCCCTGCGGGACACCGCACAGCAATGGAACTGTCACTGAAGAAGCTTGATTGACCATCACCCTTTGTGTGCGGTCAATGAGGTAGGAATGAAACCACTGCAAGGCGGAACCACCAATGCCCACCTCCATCTGGAGACGAGTTAGTAGAGTGGAGTGATCAATGACATCGAAGGCCGCACTCAGGTCAAGGAGGACCACAAGAGTCACTTTCCCAGCATCCGCACTGCACAGAAGATCGTTCATAAGACGCAGAAGGGCTGTCTCACAGCTGTGCTTGGGTCTGTACGCCGACTGGAATTTATCCAATAAGCTGTAGCGGTCCAGGTGGACTGTCAACTGCTGAGCAACGACACGCTCCACAAGTTTCGAAACAAAAGGCAAATTTCGACACAGGTCTATAGTTTTTACACAAGCTAGGGTCCAAGTTGTGCTTCTTTAAGATAGGCTTGATCACAGCTGTTTTAAATTGTCTGGGTACAGAGGCAGAGAAAAGGCTAGCATTGACTATGCAAACTATTACAGGAAGTAGAATGTCAAGATGCAGGAGAAGAACACTAGTGGGGATAGGATCATCCACAGACGTGGTTGGGCGACAACGCCGAACTAATTTCAATAGTTCATCTTCTGTCACTGGTTGAAAGTTAGAGAGGGGCGTGCCACAAAACAAGTTACTGGTTTGCTCCACAGTATCAACCGCGTCACTGAAGCTGTCCATGATGGTCTCTATCTTGTCTTCAAAGTAAGCACTTAATGTACTGGCAGCGGTCTGGTCATCCATCTCTGGAAGAACAGGCCGAGTCACATCTTTACCCAGGAGACCATTCACAACTGCGAACATCTTGCGGGAATCAGAAACTGCAGAGCTTAGAATATTCATAACATACCGCGACCTAGCTTTGACAATGATGGCTGAACACTGGCTCCTTGTATGGCGATAAATCTGACGATCCACCTCCAGTCTACTCTTGCGCCATTTGCGCTCCGCCTGACGCCTGACCTTCTTGGCTCGGCGTACCTCTGGAGTAAACCACGCGGTATCAGGACGCTCAGTAATGCACCTCTTTTTCACAGGCGCAAACTTGTCAAGAAGAGCAGTCAGGGTGCTGTTGTACAGAGCCACAAGCTCATCCACATTGTCAGGAGGGGAGACCAGGAGAGCAGAACGCTGAAGTGCAGTACGAAAAGAATCAGAATCCATGCCCCGCACATTTCTAGTGTACACAGTCTTTCTCGGTAAGCCAGGCCTTGACATGCTGGTAGTAAACAACACAAGAAAATGATCCGAAAGTTGCAAGTCTTCCACAACAATAGACCTAACAGTGTGATGGCCGGGTCTCGCAATAACCCAGTCCAAGGTGTGACCCTTACAGTGGGTAGGGGAGTTGACATGTTGAACAAGATCAAGGGAATCCAACAGCTGACAAAGTCTCTTAGTATCAGGGTCAGATGGCACATCAAAATGAAGATTCACATCTCCAAGAATTAACAAGTATTTGTTGGCAGCAGCTAGGTTGGAGACCAGGGGAATAAACTCTTCACAGAACGCTGAATTAGTCACTTTGTTGTTTCTAGAGTAAGGAGGGCGATATAGAAGCAAGACATGAAACGTCAGTGAACCACGAGTGAGGGCAAAACTGAGTGACTCAAAAGTCTTGAACGTTTCTGACACCAACGGCCTCAGAAGCACGGATTTCTTGTATACAGCAGCAATGCCACCACATCTATCTCCAGACCTGGGATTGTGAATGAACGAATATCCCACGGGAGTGATTTGCCTAATAACAAGCTCATCTCCAGCTCCCTAAGCCAGTCTCAGTGAGCAACAAAATCCAGTGACTTGTCAATAATCATATCGTGAATGTCCACAGCCTATCCTGACGAGCCGACTGGGCGTTGAGAAGGCCACAATAACAGTTGAAAAGTCTGAACTATCTGACTCTCAGACGAACTTGTAATATCTAGCGTTTCAGTTGTAAGGGGTCAACACTTGTAGCCCATCTTCATTCACTAGACGTACAGTGAGGGGACAGGTCTGTGAACTGGAAAGGGAATCTTATCACGATTTAACCAGGAGAACACGGTAAATATGAATAATAGCCATTTTATTTCTACTTACTGTCAATAAAGATTTTTTAAAATGAACCAGCATAAAATATAAACCAACACTAAATGTAAACACCCCTCTCAACAGATCTATAAATGAATAAACATAAAATACACATCAAGGTATCAATATTATTTACAAACGCCCCTCCAAAAGGCCATAAAACACCCAAGTATAAAACTCATACACATAATATATACAAGCACCCATCCCAAAATGAAATCAAGATGAAGTGTTCGACACACTTTGTTGCTTTTTTTCCTCCCTCCACTTGCGGCCTCCATCACAGTCACCTGATATGGCCAGCCATTCCCCTGTATACTTGTCCAAAGTGGCCATTGTGACATCGTTGTATCGTTTCAGTATGGGCTCTGGGCCAACAAAAAAAAAATGCAATTTTAAGTGAGTTGAAAAGAAATAGGTGTTAGCTTTCCAAAAAGGTGTACAATACACACTAAGAAATTATCTTTGCAATTACATTAGTCTAACATCATTTGCTTAGGAGAAAATTGTGTATTATTGCTGGTGGCATGCTGTCAAAGGCATGATTTATTTTAAAAATATGGACTTTTTTGCAGCAACTAATGTAAATCAAAGACTAGTGTCTTGGAAGTTGCAGGAAAAAGGGCTCTTAAAATGGTGCCAAATTAAAAGTAGTGACAAGCTGGGTGTTAATGGCACTCTATGTGATTGGAAAGGTAAGCTTAAAAATCTCCATCCCAAATCGCCAAAACTGCTGTGAATGCTACTTAACATAAATTGTGGTTTTTAATGTTGCAAGGTGTTAAATCTTCGTTTGTTTCCTCCCTTCCAAGCTGTATAAAATAGTTTTGGAGCAAGAAGATGCTTCAGCAGACGGTACAGTGCCTCTTTTGGTGTACGGCCACCAAAAAAGCTCAGATACAAAACCTGAAACAAAAATATGTTTCAATCAGCAACAATCTCCTTATACATATATAAAAATCCCATCTGTGAATCTTCTGAAGATGGCACGTACAATGGGTGAGCTGATATGGTAAGACAAAGTTTAACAAATATGGAAGCAGTAAACACACTAACAGTTTACTTTGTACTCCTGGTTATTCTTTCGTGTCTCTTGGGATCGCCCTTACTGACAAAATCTTTCCTACATCTTACCATTCTTTGTCTGGTACCCTCCTCTGCCAAAGTATCGTTTAAGTTGATCAACTTCCTGCAGTGGAAAGAGGAAGGTGTCTGGAGTTGTATGGCTGGCAGCCACATTGCTTTGCTGGTCCACCTTCTGCTGCAGGATCTCTACACCGTTCTGGAGTTCTTGAATCTTTTTGAAAGTTTTCTCAAAATAACTTGGAAGTATTTGTACTAAAAAAAATAAGATAGTATCTTAATGCTGATATTTAAACTAACTGTAAGTACAAGGTGTTTACATATATATATATATCACATGCAAAAATAAAACAAGTAAGCATTTCTAATTCTCTGAATGTAATAATTAGAAGTTTAAGTAGAATCTTACAGTCGCTAGCAGATGTTGCTGGTGCTGATGATGGTGATGCAGGAATAGACCGTCTGATGGTGGCGACTAAAAGTAAAACAAAGTCTCTTAGTGCTGATAAATGTTGGTCTCAATGCACACCCACAACAAAAAATGCACATCAATTCTCTAAATATAATCACTGGAAGTTTATATGAAACCTTACTGTCAGTAGCAGCTGCTGAAGATGCTGCTGGTGTCAACTCAGAATATGTGATTGAGGCCCCTAAAAATAAACAAAAAATATCAATGCAAGTGTATTTAAGTGTACACACAATGAGATTACATCTTTTACTTGTGCATACATAAAGTAAACAAAAAAGATACTTCTAATTCTCTGAACATATTAATTTCAAACTCAAGTGTAACCTTACTGTTAATAGCAGTAAATGGTCCTGGCTGTGGTGGAGAATCTACAGACCAAACATGTCTGATAGAAGATGGAGTTTGCACATAACTGATCCCACAGGTCTTGGAGGTGCTGGTGGGGGGAATACAAAGTGTGTACTGCTTTCACAGCCAGGGCTCCTAAAACAAGCAATGTTGGTATCAAATCACCAGAAAAGTCTTATGCATACTTATGTTTATTTGATTTCTAAAGTATCAAATATTAAATTTCTTTCAAACATTCTATGATGTGCTACATTCAATTTATCATTAGTGCATTAGAAGAAATTTTAAATTTTTTTAACAAAGGAGTAATCAAATGAGCACACACAGAGAAAATAACTTACATGTGCTTTTAATTATCTGCTGGTAGGTGAAAATATTCCAGTTCGGGTCTGGCCTTTTTTGTGTTTTTGACCCAGGAGGAGTCTGCTTTAAAGCTAGGCCAGAAATATCTATTGGTGCTCTCTGGGATTAGCCATTCATTGGGCATTATGGCTGCAGACTTCTTTCCATCTTCGAAGAGCTCGATAATGTGGCAAATCTTTTAAATCTTTGATCATCAAAACCTAGCAAATAAATAGAAAAAGACTATGTAAGAAAATTTAACAAATTAAATGTCTTTTCGTAATCTTATTTCTTTAATCAAAATACTGTGCACTTGTACCTTGATAACCTTCGGAGAACAATGAAGATCAGACGATCGAGTATAACTCCAGTTTCGCTGTATTTTATATTAAAATATGGCGGTGACCGGAACACATGCGAATAAGGATTGCGCGAGGGATCGTTCTTGATAATATATTTACACGTGTATATACTTTATATTTTTTAAACTGTGATAACTATTAAGTATAAAATATATTTATATTTTATTTAACAATCTACACAATAATTACAAATAAGCGCTTGTAAAACGTGTCTTGATAGTCATACATCATTCATGTCAGCGAAGGGTTGCGCGAGCGAACGTTCTTGATAATATATCTGTATACTTTATATTTTTTGAGGCTGTGATAACCATAAAGTATAAAATATATTTACATGTTATTTAACAATCTACAAAATAATTACAAATAAACGCTTTGTAAAACATATCTTCATAGTCATAAATCAGTCGATGTCGGCAAGCTTGGGTCAAGCTTGGCGACCTGGGTTCTTGGCCGGCCACTATTCCGCCAAGCTTTTTCCAAGTTCCCCATCGCAGCCGAATGAGCGATCGCGTTTCGCGCTCACCGTGAGCCTTGGCGCTTGCTTGGTGGATGCTTGGTACTGGGCTAACCAATGTTACAAGATTTTCCCAAGCGTGGCCCAAGCTTGGCCGAATCTTGCGTGTTTGCTGAGTAGTTACCTGACTGGTTGTTGTCACCTTTGTTGTATAGTGGGATAGTAATAGACTGAGTTCATTCTTTGGGTCATAGCATTGAACAGTTTAGCAAAGGAGTAATAACAGGGGATGCAGCTTTTAATATATTATTGACAATACCATCTGACCTGCTGATTAACATTTTTTAACTAATTGCCTCTTTGACCTTTTCTGTGATCTGATTGTCCACAGGTTGGACATACAGGTGCATTGGACTACTGGTACTTTCACAAGGGTTATCTTGACCATCCACATCCATCATCCCTTTATTTAGTATTGTTTGGAAGTGCTTTACCCACCCTCTTCACTGATTTGGTCCACTACAGGCTGTCTTCTGTTTCTCCTCATCACCTCCCAGAACTCCTTTGGTTTGTTGACTGCATTTTCTAGAGACTTGATTTTTAATTGATTGTAGTTTTGTTTCTTTACTGTTAGCAGAGTTCTATCAGCTTTTCTTTCTCTGCTATAAGCTGTTCTGTCTTCCTGCATTTTCTTCTTTCTACACTTTCTTAGACACTACTCGTCACTTTTTGTCATTACACACTTAAGAAATAATGTATCAAAGGGAGAAGCATACCTACTGTGTTGTAACAAGTCACATTACTAACCGTTTCTCTTATTTATTATCTTCCTATCTCGTGGATAGGCTGTCTTTCCTACATACCTTTGTTGATTGCTATTTGTTGTCACCTTTGACACTGTGTCTGTTGTACTTCATGTGTTCATGCATTTCAGACACACTAACCTAGTTTTGTCTTAAGCTTTGAGTGATCGCTTCCATTTGTGTATGTTTCTATGAATAATATTTGTCAATTCTTTTATTATGACATTTTGTTATTTTAAGTAGTAAATATTTTGCTGATTTAAATTAATATAATAAATACTATACGAGAAAGACTCACTCAACTTCTCTTTGTTGCATGTGCTTAACAGGTGGATACAATGCTGCAATTCATCTTAATTATCCTGTGGGCGTGTCCTTGTGTCCTGACGAAGGAGACAGGAAGGTAAACCGTGTTGACTCTTCTTGACTTTTGGCTTACAATACATGTAAAGGGTTTGACAATCAGCTTTTTATGTAGTCAGTAACAAAATGAAATACGTGATCGTTTGTCGGTCGTCTAGTAAATGTGTAAATAATGACAAACATTAAAATAAGAATTGTTGTTATAGTGACATGTTTCTTTTTACTTTAAAAGTAACATACAGCCCTAATGAGACACTAATTTAAAAATTCTATGGTCTAAAAATTCATAAGCTATATATTTTACAATAATGGATCTGAGGAGGTGCTAGTTTTTAGGGAGTGTGGCGGGAGTGTTAAAGTAAAAACAAAAATAGATAATTGATAACATTGAATTATTAATAACTTTTCAAAAGTACAAATTCTAGATGCCAAGGCGAAGCCTGCGATGTAAGGACCTGGCACAATGTAAACTGCACGACAGACGACGACTGCAACCAGCCCCACGCCGCGTGCTATCAACATCTGTGTCGGTGTGAAGCTGGCTACTTCTACACAACGCCTTACGATATTTGCTCTGGCAGTGAGTAGACAATGGTTCTGTGTGGTGTGCTTGACAGCAAGAAACTCCACTTTGTTGTCGGCTTGTTACAGTGAGGGACGGAAGAGCTTTTCTATGATTTTCGCATTCTTAAAGGAATAAATTGTAAAACAACATAGCCGCATTTAGACAGACTGAATAAAAGGAAGAAAGAATGAAAGGAAACACGTGGGCCGAAAACAACTTAAAAATTTATTCACTTGATTATGGATGTTGTTCGAAATGCGTCAAAATATAGAACAATTAACTTCAACTTAAACAGTCTGTAAATAATTGCTTACAACAGTTGTTTACATTAGCTTGCAGCACAGATGACTTGCAGGACAGCTTTACAGAGTATCCTGACAGCGCTCTACGACGACACTACCTTGATCGCCGAAAAGATGGACTCAGTCTGGAAGACTGCAAGGACAGGTGCCAGGCTGACAAGCGTTGCCTCACCTTTGATTTCAGAGGTAAGTATGGAAAAAGCCTTGAAACATTGGTATACTAACATGATCTTAGTGATGGCAGGTGACTGTGTACTCTACAACTGCTAAAGTCTGCTTCACGTGTCCTGCGCTGTGTTCTATTAATAGCACGCTTCATCCAGAAAATCAACGGACACCCGTAAAAAATGGGAACAATGTTGAAATATGTTGTCTGTGTATATTTTTACCATTAGTACACGCCTACATAAAGACTACAACAAACATTTAGGAGCAAACTTAACGCGCCATAATCTACAAACATGTTTGAATGCAAAAGATACTGAATACATTTAGTTAGGATAAAACAAAGTGTGTGAAATTGAATGAATTATAAAATTGCTAATGTGCTAATTAACATTTGATAGTTGCTTGCTTTCTTTAGGAAGAAAGTGTAAAGGTAGGATCATACTGAACGCACGACTATCTAGTTACTACTGCAGTGAGTGTCAATGTACTACACCACATATACAGAGATAAACTCCTGTGTTTACTACAGACTTCCACTTTCATTACGACTGAATACAAGTCACAAATGGAAGAACAGCTCAGTCGTCCACCAATGAACTTGTTTTCTTTGGTGTACTGGCCTGAAATGATGCTCCAACATTTGCAGATGAACTAGCATAAAGACATAAATAACAATGGTATGAACCGATGCTAATATCAATTGCTACCTGCACAGTTTGTGGTACTCAGCCCTCCACACAATGATTTACTTTGACTTCTTCAGGTCACGGAATGTTTACTTCGTGTGCAGCTAAACAATACAACTCTTCTATTCTACCTCCGCACCTGTCCATCATGGAATCTGTCCACTTTGCACTGAAGACACACCTCACCTTGAGCAATACTAACACAGTCCACATCATGCTTGTCCTTTGTCAACCACTCCTTTCTCCCTCCTCGTCCTCCTCTGCTGACTACCGACACTCTCAGTTCTTGTTCTCTGATTTCTCCTTGTGTTTCCTACATTAGTTTATATGAGTCATCAGTCAGTGTTCATCCTTCTGACCCTTTACTGTCCGTGTCTCCTTCTTCTGTCAATCGCTAAGTCCAGGCTACTTAGGATTGTGGGTATGAGCTGTGCACATCACACATTTATTATTATTGTTATTTATTCTTACTTTAGCCACCTTGCAACTAACGTTTGTCTATCTTTGTGTAGCCAAGTGGTGTGTGTGTGGGGGGTTGAACAGTGACCACAACAGTCCAGCACTCAAATCAGAAAGGCAGGAACCTGTCAGCAGTTGCACAACTCTCTAATGTAGGCTAGATGTACAGTCACGGTTGCGTCGCTTGTGTCGCGCCTTCACTTCGCAGTTTTCTCCCCTGTCCTTGCGTCTCAGTTCTGCCCTTGTTTACCTCTCGGGTCGGTCCCTTTTCGCGGTCTTATGCATCAGCACTATTCCCGCGGTCTTTCACCATCGTACCTTTACTTTACTCGCGTGCATCAGCATTTCCTGCCTAACAAGCGCTGGACTACCGGCCCCTACATTGGCACTCCTTGCATACAGTTGCTGTTGTTGCATGAACATTGAATGACAAGTGATTTAAGTCAGTGGTTCTCAAAGTGTGGTCAGGTGTGGGCATAAGTCAGGTGTTCCGCGGCTGACAGTCGTCATATATCAGCAAAGTGATGTTTAAATCGCCAGATAGGCTTGTAGAAAACTTCAGTTAAGTTTGTGTCGGACACCCAACCCTTAGCTAGTCAAGTTACCACCGCACCTGATAATGGCCTGACAGGATGGTCAAGGCAGGCGGCCATCAATTGTCAACAGTGACGAGTGACACGCCTACCTGAACAGGACGGCTCTGTTGAAGTTTTAGTATGTGCCAGCTTCCCTGAATCCGTCAAACATGAAAGGGGACCAGGCAGGCAAAGACAACTTCCCCCTGGTAAGAAAGGCTGACCACTTTCCCAATCTGCGTGCTGGCGAGACGACCTCTTTCTAAGTTTTATTTCTCAGTATTTTAAGGCCGAAGGTTATGGATCGCTGGCTGAAATCAGGGACCTTGAAAAGTACATCCCCGGATGCCGGTGACTGTGAAAGTGCAAACAAGATGCAGAAGGGAGGAAAAGATGCAACTGAGGTCGTTTGTGATCCACATCAACCACTCTGTTCTACTGACAGGCTTACGAGCTGCACAGCACAAGAAACTAATCAAGAAGTGGAAGATACACCTGACGTGATATTTTTATCTTCTGCTCAAGATAATAGCAACAAAGACAGCATCATACAAGCTGTGAAGAACAGAAGTGGTACACACAAGAAGTGGCGACATTCCAGCATTGAAAACAACCCAAAACAAGTTAAAAGAAAATATAGCACTGATTGTTTGACCATGGGATTTTTTTGGACGGGTGATAAAGAAGTCCCTAACCCGCAATGTGTTTTATGCTGTGAAATTCTGGCCAATGGAGCAATGAAACCCTCCAACCTGAAGTCATTTTGAATCCAAGCAATGCCAATATTTTGATAAGCCTCAAGAGCTGCAACAAAATAAGGGAGTGCTGCACCTTGTTGCTTCTGGCGATGTAAACGCTGAGGCTACACAGGCATCCTACACAGCTTCGCTGTTGATCGCCAAGACCGGCAAAGACCAACTGTTGCAGAGAACTTGACCAGACCTGCTGCCAGACTGATGACAGAACTCATGCTTGGTGAAAAGGCTACAAATGCCATCAACAAAGTCCCTCTTTCAAACGATACCGTGAAACGTGGAATAACAGCCATGGCTGACAGTGTGGAATGTCAGCTGCTATCAAGACATGTCAAAGTCAGTACTTGGCGCTTCAGCTTGATGAGTCTACTGACAGCCAACGAAGCAAACCTTTTGGCATGTGTCAGGTAGGAATACTTAGGCGCTGTTCATGATGACTTTCCTTTCTGCAAGTCTGTACCGACCAGTACAACTGGAGAGGACATTTTCAAGATTGTGAACAATTACATTGTGATTACCAAAGTTGACTGGACGCCATGTGTCGGTGTCAGCACTGGTGGTGCTGTGTCAATGAAGGGAAGGATCAAAGCCTTGACTACACGTTTAAAGCTTTATGTGAAGAGATGGGAAGTGAACACACCAAGATTCTTTTTCTTACAGAAGTTCGTTGGTTGTCGCGTGGGAGAGTGCTCACTTGTCTGTTTGAACTGCGCGAGGAGGTTCACATTTGTTTGCGCGAGTGTAATCAAGCTTTCTACTTGGATTGCATGCATGGCTGTTCATGGCTTGGTCAGTTGGCGTAGCTGGCGGACATTGTTAGCAGTGTGAATGAGCAGACATGTCACAATCGGTCAAGTTCAAAGCAAAGTAAAGGCTATGTGTATAACATTGGGGCTGTGATGTCATCGCCTCGATCGTTGAGAATTTGACTCGTTCCCAACCCTCAGTGATTTTCTTGTGACTTCACCGCAGGAAATTGATGAGCAGATTGTTGCGAACTTCAAATCACACCTACATGGTCTGCGTGAGCAATTCAGAATTTATTTTCCAGAGCCCGAGACAAAATCTGAATGGATCAGAAATCCATTTGAAAACATGAGTGCAGCTGAACAGTCAGTACAAAACTGTCTTCAAGGGATGTTGATAGTCTTGTGGAACTTGCTTTGGGTGGTTCGCTAAAAGTGTTGTTTGCTGAGAAATGTTCGACAGACTTTTGGCTTCATGTACGATGTGAGTACCGGGGACTTGCTGACATCGCTGTGAAGCATCTACTGCCATTTCCAACAACGTACTACTGCGAGATTCGATGTTCAACTCTCGTGGGACTAAAAACAAACAAGAGAAGTCGGTTGAACGTGGAATCTGACATGAGACTGAAACTTTCCAACATTGATCCAGATATTACCACCCTAATATCTCGTCAAAAACAACTGCATTCCTCGCATTAACATTTTAATTACAAATAACGAGGTACGTAGTTCTATGTCAACTTATTACTATACTACTGTCACAAAGGGACATTTAGTTTTGAATTGTAATGAAACTAATGCGGCAATTTAAATTTGAAATTCATAGTACAGAGTGATTTTTAGGCTTTGGTGGTCCACCATATTTTTTACTTAAGTAAAGTGGTCCGCGGTCCGAAATACTTTGAGAACCACTAGATTTAGGTAAACAACAAACAAGTATCGTAACTTTTTAAAAGTCTTTAACTCAAATCCAACGATCTAGAAATATATAGAACTTGGAGAGTGGTTATCTGGTCACACTTATCTCATATTTATAAAGAGAACACGATCTGGGAAACTACACTGTCATTTGTGAGAAAGTGGATTGTCATCGCTAATGATAGATAAGTGCCAGACCTCCTCAGCTCGCCCTGCAGCTCTGACACTGACAACAAGACATCCAGGACTCTAGCATCAGGACCATGGACTGACAACACTGGGGGAGCACAACAGGAATGGAGAAAACATTCCACTTTATAATTATTGTCAAACTAGTGTGTGACAGGCATGGTGCTAGCAAGACAACAGTAAACAATCACAAATAAACAACTACGTACCGCGCCTTTTGCTGAACACATTAATGTAACAGAATAATCTTTCGGGAAATGTTCACATAACTTGCTTTCACTCTTCTTTGTTCAAAATGTTTCGCATCATGTTCAGTTATGTCTCTGTCTCTCTACCTCCCATGCCAGCCCATGGAGGTCTGTGTCGGCTTCACAATGTCACCGCTCATGAGTCTCCCTCACACTGGTATCCTAAGACGAGTACAGGCTGGACCCACTACCAGAGATCCTGCAACTCCACTTTGGCCACACACCATACCTGGTACAACTTACTGTGTAACACCAAAGTAGATTGTCCAGACCCGAACAGCGATTGTTTGTCAGGGCGATGTCTCTGTCGTTCAGGCTTCAAGTTCAATGAAACTGAGAAGAAGTGTGTTGTTACAAGTAAGTGAGAAGCAGTAGAATTATGAGTAGAACTCAGCTTGTCCCACAAGTTGTCTACTGTCAGTTTGTGTGTTTCTTACAGTAAAGATACTCTAGTAAGTTGTTTACAGTAATTATTTTCATCAAACAACTGTCATCTCAATGTTGACATAATATTTGAGATTTACAAAGTTTAGCTTTCACTGTTTATTTATGCCACGAGCTTATCATTTTCTTCCGTTCTAATAGCTGAAAGATGGCAATTAACCTCAGATACATTGGGTTAAGGGTAAATGCACTAGTGCACCACAGAGGGGAATGTATCGATGAAGAACATTCCAGCTGCCACTACCTCATATCTTTGTTGTCTACTCTCACCTGCACTCTACAGCGCCTTTCAGACGAGGAATATAAATAAAATCAAAACACAGACAACAATTTCAAATTTAAAAATATAATATAATTTAAAAATCAAAAGAGAAACACAACACAAAACAATTCCTAATTTCCCAAGCCCACAGTTCCAACACACTTTCCTGGTCACAACACATCTAATGTTCCTGCTGCAAATAAGTTCCTCCCAAAGTCTCAACTTAAACAACACAAAAAATCTACACTTGAAGGCAGCACACAGTTTCCACTTGACACTGACACAAGTATCCTCTAGCAGTCAAGCGTGACACAAAGTTCCACTGGAGAATTCCCGGCGCATATGAAGAATAGAAACAGAAGAGAAAAACACAACCACAGAAACACAGAAACCTGGAGAAATAAAACAAAAACAATTCTTTAAACAAATGCAAATTTAAACCTATTCATAAAAGATACACAAATATATCACACTCATCAAAACTCTCCTCATTCTCCAACATTATACACAGGCTCACCAAAAATCATCAAAAATACTCATTCACCGAAAAATCCACAAAGATGCACACTCACCTCAACAGGTTCAGTGGTACATAAAGTAAAGATACAAATCTGTCAGGATTTGTACAGTCCAGTCAGGACTACACAACAAGTCGTTCAAGACTTGTTTACAAATAGAAAACCTCGTCCGCTCCGGACACAACACCAAGGACCTTTCCTCTCCCCACTTCCGTCAAGGAATAAAACCCAATCACACACACCCAAAACACTACCACACTCTTTCTTTTGTTGGAACTAACAACAAAACAATCTTTCTTTCCCTACTTAATTAAACAAAAGACTGGCCGGCCATCCATATATGGCGCGGCACGCATCAGCTGTCGACCCTGACAGCCCCGGTAATAGGTGTTTCAACCTCCCCTTTCCAATTACTTCTCCCTATCCCCTTCCTAACTAAATAATAATAATAAAAATTTAAACAAAATACACAGCAGGTTTGTGACATCTACTCTACGTGAAAGTCGTTATAACTGTCACTTTATTACTTTAGGAAAAAACTGATTGTGAAGGTTAGAGGAGGAAGTGGCTTTGAAGATGAGGAGGTACAAGTGACATTAAGAAGGAGAATAAGAATATGTACACATGGCAGTCAGATACTTATAAAATAGAGCTAGAATTATGGGATGGCTAGTGTTACCGGCGGTCAGCAAGTATCACTGTCTTGTAGGCGAGCTAAAGACGTGGCACAATGTAAACTGCACGACAGACGACGACTGCAACCAGCCCCACGCCGCGTGCTATCAACATCTGTGTCGGTGTGAAGCTGGCTACTTCTACACAACACCTTACGATATTTGCTCTGGCAGTGAGTAGACAATGGTTCTGTGTGGTGTGCTTGACAGCAAGAAACTCGTCTTTGTTGTCGGCTTGTTACAGTTAGGGATGAAAGGGCTTTTCTGTGATTTTCGCATTCTTAAAGGAATAAATTATAAAACAACATAGCCGCATTTAGACAGACTGAATAAAAGGAAGAAAGAATGAAAGAAAACATGTTGGCCTAAAAAAAACCTGGAAATGTATTCACTTGATTATTGATGTTGTTCGAAATGCGTCAAAATGTAGAACAATTAACTTCAACTTAAACAGTCTGTAAATAATTGCTGACCACAGTTGTTTACATTAGCTTGCAGCACAGACGAGTTGCAGGACAGCTTTACAGAGTATCCTGACAGCGCTCTACGACGACACTACCTTGAACGCTTGGATGGACTCAGACTGGAAGACTGCAAGGACAGGTGCCAGGCTGACAAGACTTGCCTCACCTTTGATTTCAGAGGTTAGTATCGGGAAAAGCCTTGAAACATTGGTATACTAACATGATCTTAGAGATGGCAGGTGACTGTGCACTCTACAACTGCTAAAGTCTGCTTCACGTGTCCTGCGCTGTGTTCTATTAATAGCACGCTTCATCAAGAAAATCAACGGAAACCTCGTAAAACATGGGAACAATGTTGAAATATGTTGTCTGTGTATATTTTTACCATTAGTACACGCCTACATAAAGACTACAACAAACATTTAGGAGCATACTTAACGGGCCATAATCTACAAACATGTTTGAATGCAAAAGATACTGAATACATTTAGTTAGGATAAAACAAAGTGTGTGAAATTGCATGAATTATAAAATTGCTAATGTGCTAATTAATACTTGATAGTTGCTTGCTTTCTTTAGGAAGAAAGTGTAAAGGTCAAATCACAGTGAACCCACGACTATCTAGTTATTACTGCAGTGAGTGTGAATGTACTACACCACATATACAGAGATAAACTCCTGTGTTTACTACAGACTTCCACTTTAATTAGGACTGAATACAAGTCAGAAATGGAAGAATAGCTCAATCGTCCACCAATCAACTTGTTTTCTTTGGTATACTGGCCTAAAATGATGTTCAAACAGTTGCAGGTGCACTAGCATAAAGACATACATAACAATGGTATGAACCGATGCTAATATCAATTGCTACCTGCACAGTTTGTGGTACTCAGCCCTCCACACAATGACTTACTTTGACTTCTTCAGGTCACGGAATGTTTACTTGTGTGCAGATAAACAATACAACTCTTCTATTCTACCTCCGCACCTGTCCATCATGGAATCTGTTCACTTTGCACTGAAGACACACCTCACCTTGAGCAATACTAACACAGTCCACATCATGCTTGTCCTTTGTCAACCACTCCTTTCTCCCTCCTCGTCCTCCTCTACTGACTACCGACACTCTCAGTTCTTGTTCTCTGATTTCTCCTTGTGTTTCCTACATTAGTTTATATGTGTCATCAGTCGTGTTCATCCTTCTGTTCCTTTGCTGTCCGTGTCTCCTTCTGTCAATCGCTAAGACCAGGCTACTTAGGAGCGTGAGTATGAGCTATGCACATCACACATTTATTATTGTTATTTATTCTTACTTTAGCCACCTTGCAACTAACCTTTATCTATCTGGCACTCCTTGCATACAGTTGTTGTAGCATGAACATTGAATGACAAGTGGTTTAGGTAAACAACAAACAAGTATTGTGACTATTTTAAAGTCTTTAACTCTAATACAACGATCTAGAAATATTTAGAACTTGGATAGTGGTTATTTTGTCACACTTATATTTATAAAGAGAACACGATCTAGGAAACTACACTGTTATTTGTGGGAAAGTGGATTGTCATCGCTAATGATAGATAAGTGCCAGACCTCCTCAGCTCGCCCTGCAGCTCTGACACTGACAACAAGACATCCAGGACTCTAGCATCAGGACCATGGACTGACAAAACTGGGGGAGCACAACAGGAATGGAGAAAACAGTCCACTTTATACTTATTGTCAAACTAGTGTGTGACAGGCAAGCTCCTAGCAAGACAACAGTAAACAATCACAAATATACAACTACGTACCGCGCCTTTTGGTGAAAACCTTTCAGTAACAGAATAACCTTTAGTGAAATGTTCACATAACTTGCTTTCACTCTTCTGTGTTCAAAATGTTTTGCATCATGTTCAGTTATGTCTCTCTCTCTACCTCCTGTGTCAGCCCATGGAGGTCTGTGTCGGCTTCACAATGTCACCGCTCATGAGTCTCCCTCACACTGGTATCCTAAGACGAGTACAGGCTGGACCCACTACCAGAGATCCTGCAACTCCACTTTGGCCACACACCATACCTGGTACAACTTACTGTGTAACACAAAAGTGGATTGTCCAGACCCGAACAGCGATTGTTTGTCACACAGATGCCGATGTCATTCAGGATTACACTTTAATGAAACCGAGAAAAAGTGTGTTATTGCAAGTAAGTGAGAAGCAGTAGAATTATGAGTAGTACTCAGCTTGTCCCACACGTTGTCTACCGTCAGTTTGTGTGTTTCTTACAGTAAAGATACTCTAGTAAGTTGTTTACAGTAATTATTTTCATCAAACAACTGTCATCTCAATGTTGACATAGTATTTCGGATTTACAAAGTTTAGCTTTCACTGTTTATTCATGTCCACTAGCTAACGGTTTTCTTCCTTTCAAATAGTTGTAAGATGGCAGTGAACCTCAGGTACATTGGGTTAATCACTTTAAAGGGATACTAAAGGGAAAATTAAACTGCTTAGAAACTCGTAAATAGTAGGATCAATTTGAATCTCATCTATTTTCATGTCTGTTCATGTGAAAAAAGTTGAAGGTTTGTAGTAGAATGTTGCGTTTAAGAAGAGAAATTACACGGACTCTGCTTCGACGAACTCTCGTTCTCGGTCACGTGACCTTATGACGTTTCAGTAGGATTGTTTACATGTGAGACCGAACCATGCCTGCACCCCATTGCCACGAAAAAATGGGAAAAGATTCGACATTGTCATCATTTTCCGAAAGACAGATCGAGCCTTACAAAAAGAGTGTGTCATACAATAACAAGGCTCGATGCCACACGTTTGGGAGCCCAGAGAGTGGGAGGTGTTGTGCAAGCATTTTGTTGACGATCAGTGCTTTACTAGCCGGACCCGAAATGTCCGAACAGTTAGATTTGGCCTTCAAGGCACAGCTTCTGCCAGATGCAATTCCGACCATTTTTCAACACAATGAAATTTCTCGAAAAAGAATGAAGGATCTATCTGACAGACGAGTTTCACTTGCCAAACGACCACAGCATAAACAGGTCAGTGTCAGTGCTATGTACTGTTACTGTGTTTACAAAATGCACTTTTCATTATTGGTAGATAACATTACAATATACATATATCAAAGAATGTACATATCTATAAAACAATAAACGTGTTATGTGGTACTTATAATAAGCGGGTTTCAATAGGTAAAAATTCATAGTACATGCATAATAAATGAAAAATGTCAGCATCAAACTGAAAGTGTAAAAGAAATGATTGTTGAAATCCTGTCACTTGTTACATTATTTTTTTAAAAATCATTGTTTGCTTTTATAAAATGAAATATTTTTAAATTCATATTTTTGAAAAGACAGCCTATTTGTTTATGAAATCTAAAAACAATAAAATTCATGTGAAAGGTATTTCCTACATAATGAGCTTATCAACAATAGTAGTGAAATCTATGTGCAGTACACTACGGAAGTTAGAATTGATATTTCAACATTTGAAAATTAGAGTAATATTAATGATTGTGTTTTATGTTGGATACTGTAAAGAATTAAAAATAATAATAGCTTGATCACATGGTATAATCATACATGTTTTATTATTGTTTTAATGTTTTGTGGAATGATTACTTTATAAAACTTTAATGTTCAGACTATAACAAGTCAGTCACAACAAACAGTTCAACTGTGCTTAAATAAAGAGGTCCAGACAAACCCAGATCTCAGCTCCAATCCTGAAAGGTAATGGCCACTTTTTAGTTCTTTTCTCTATTACACATCTCTTTTATCTAAAATTGGCATGAATTCCACAAACTGTGCCAGATATTTTCTTCTTATAAGGATATTCAAGGCCAAAAATATCTGGGAACGACTTGTTGTGCAGTTTTAAACACTTAGATAAAAAAATAATGTTATATGGCTTTGTAAAATTTTTATGTGGATAAATTTTTTTCATAATGAAATGAAAAAGAAGGAAATTGTGTCTATAAATGTCTGCTAGGTGTGATCCTGATATTGATATGGGCGTCAGAAAATAAAAATGACACCTCAGAGTGGAATAATTCAGCAGTCGAGGAGCACCAGTAAACAAAGTTTATATTGCAGTTACTAACAAACAGTCAGTACTTGATAGTTTATATCAGAAACATGCTAGCACAAGAATTTAAGCTGATATTTAGCTATAAAAATGATTTATGGTTTTAAATATGATTTTAGTCTCGATATTTGTCTCTAGGAATTCTCAGAAAGATGAACTGGGCACAAATCCCTTCCTGGAAAGAAAATTTATCATTCACAAAAAGAAGTTGGAGGAGCTGCTGAGCGTCTGCAGGCAGTGTAGCAACCCCTCTACTATCACAACTATAGATGAGTGTCACATAGAAGTCAAATTTATAACCATATGCCAAGACAGCTCCTGTGGCCATCATTACTCCTGGACATCACAGCCACACTCTTTTAGGCTTCCTAAATGTTCAACCTTTGACATGTACACAAACACACATGTATCTCAAATTGTCCACTTGGTTTATTGGAATCCATAACTGTGCAAGAATTAAGAAAATTATGACAAAATACATTGTTGAAACTGTTTTAAATGCTTACAGAGCAATCAAATGAAAAATTCACATGCAGTGGAACTTGAGGAAATAAAAAGATTCAGCCACATGTCTGTATATTATGTGAAAAAAAATCAGTTGTCACACAGTTTTCCTTGCATTATTATTAGTTTGTAAGAAAATAAAGAATGAAAGGTAAATTCAGCACCAAGTATTTCAGAAATGATGTTTGTAAAATAAAAATGCCAGATCCATGCAAGATTTGTTTTGGACATAAAAATGAAGTGTGTCCCATACCTGAGTTTGAACAAATAAAAGAAATTAATGTTAACAAAGGGAAGATTTTATTTTACAATTCATGTCAGATACATGAAAGTATTTTATGCATCTGATATGAAGTGTGTCCAATAACTGGATTTGGATAAATGTAACAATTTTCATGATGTATAGGGAACATTTTCTTGACAATTCACTTTTCAGCTTTTACTCTACATTTTTTTATGCTTCAACATTTGTTGTGGCCATTCCTCACAATGCTCACAAATGCACCAGTCTGAAACTGTGATAAGCGAATCTATGTAAGTACACATTTAAACAACAAACATATAAGTTAAAAGCACAGGCATAATAACATATAAAGCAAACGTCTCTGCTTGAATTCTATCCATCGTTGTTATAAAGTAAGTCATTAGTGTAATTATTCAAACTATATCCCCCCAAAAAGGCTGCAAATAGTATTATATTAAAGTCTGTTTAAAATATTTAAATACAGATATTTCAAACTATTAATTTTTTAAACTATCCTTAGGAAAGTTCACTTAAAACCCAAATTATCATATACAATGTGAATATTCCGGTGTGTGTGAGGAAATAATTAATACCAAATGTAATTTTATTTTTTAAATACACTACGAAGTGAATTCGTCAACAACAATGCCAGTGTAAAGAGTTGAGTGCATTATGTTTATTTAAAGTGCTTGAAGGTAAAGCATGCGTTCACTTTCTGTTCCCGTGCACACAGTATGACTTAACTTCTATAGTCCTACGTACCTGCTTTGTGCTTCGACTGCTGCAACATTTTCCTCGTCCTCCGAGGATGTTCAGTCGATTGTGAGCTGATGCAAGTGGTTCAAATTGGTAAAATTGAACATTATTCATGGCCATCTCGATAGTTAATGACTTTGGAGATCACAAATCCAACTAAGAGACACCACCGATCACTATGCCTAGCAATGACCACAGACACTTCCTGTCGTTTGTGACGTCACAAAAGACTCGTCTGCTTGACTCATCTCGGGAAGCTATCGTAGCTACTCGGCGGAAGGACACAAGGGTCGATTTCACTGGATTTTTTCGATTTTTATGAACATCGGCAACCGACATAGTGCTAATAAGTGGTAATTAAGTGAGAAACGAATCCTTTATATCTCCTGTATTGCTCTCGTGCTCTGTCATTGTAACTAAATATAGTTTTGAAACGTTTGACCGTCGCCACAGCCTTATCACTACCCTTTAGTATCCCTTTAAGGGTTAATACACTAGAGCACCACAGAGGGGAATGTGTCGATGAAGAACATTGCAGCTGCCACTACCACATATCTTTGTTGTCTACTCTACGTGAAAGTCGTTACTAACTGTCACTTTATTACTTTATAACAAAACTGATTGTAAAGGTTAGAGGAGGAAGTGGCTATGAAGAGGAGGAAGAAGTGACATATAGGAGGAGGAATAAGAATATGTACACGTGGCAGTCAGATACTAGTAGACACAGAGCTAGAATTATGGGATGGCTAGTGTTACCGGCGGTCAGCAAGTATGACTGTCTTGTATCAGAGCAGTGTGAACTGTATACTGTAAGCACATATAAACAGTTTGCCCGAGGGATTCAGTCTTTACCTTGACTGTTGTATGATTAGCTATTGAAGTTGTCATGGTTATTACCCTACTTGTCCTCCATTGTTTCCGTCATTGTACGAAATTCCACTTCGCCCTTTATAACAATTGCTTACGAGCGGAATGATTTGTTTGTGTACAAATAGGGACATGTGTAGACTGGAACGACAAAGGAGCAAAGAGTGGTGTCTACACCATTCAGCTACCAGACAACAACAGAGCTGTCACAGTGTGGTGTGATATGGACACTTACGGCGGCGGCTGGCTGGTACGTGTGGTCGTGTTTGTCAGTGTGTGTGACTCAGGTAGCATCTCTCCTGCACACTGTATCCTGCTCGCAACAGTGCGACACCACTTATACCCAGGGTCACATCCTTACAGCTCATAGTATCCACGAATAATTTTTCTTCGATATCTTTCGACATTTACAACACGAAGCAGGAGAGGATGCTTGTCCACCTTCTGTTTCCAACAGTTTGTCTATGTCGCTGGTAGACTCCGAGTGTTGAGGATGGTTGTAGACAGGCCTACATCTAGTGTGTTGGTGTGCGTGTGTCGGTTGTTTGTAATCGCATCCTTTAACCCCTTGCATCCATTCCTGCTTCAGGATCAGCGACTGTAGGTTTGATAAGGAGTTGAAAAAAATACTTTTTGTAATCGCGGCGTGTATCATGCATTTGTTATGTTGATTATGTTGCCATATAATTGATCACAGCCACTTGATGTCACACATTTACAGCCAGGAAAGTGTACATTGTGTTCACATGACTGTCACTATGTACTATACTATATACTACACTATGTACTACACTACACTATATACTACACTGTATACTACACTATATACTACACTGTAAACTACACTATAGACTACACTGTATACTACACTATATACTACACTATATACTACATTATATACTACACTATATACTATATACTACACTATAGACTACACTGTATACTACACTATAGACTACATTGTATACTACACTGTATACTGCACTATAGACTACACTATATACTACACTCTATACTACACTATATACTATACTATATACTACACCAGATACTACACTATATACTACACTATATACTACACTGTATACTACACTATATACTACACTAAATACTATACTAAATACTATACTATATACTACACTCTATACTACACTGTATACTACACTATATAATACAATATATACTATACTGTATACTACACTATATACTACACTCTATACTACACTATATACTACTATATACTATTATACCATGTTCACATAGTTTATTGTCACCATGAAGTGTTGACATTATAATCATGTCCACAGCTAATAAAGTTCTAAGTTGTTATATTTTGTCAATTATGACTCATCCTTTGTCAACTCATTAAACTGTGATTAGTGTTGAATCCTGTCGATCATACTGCGCTTTGTTACCATAGTAACGACCTGTGAACTTGTGTCATGTGCAGGTGTTCCAGAGACGTCGTGACTTCACAGTTGACTTCAACCGGAGCTACACAGAATATGTAAACGGTTTTGGTGACGTCACTGGAGACTTCTGGCTGGGTAAGATGTTGACATATTTCTTTCATTCTCTGGCATTACTCTTTACTCCTGCATAACTGTAACCTCAACATTTGTTTTACATTCAAAGTCAGGCTGTAGTCAGTGTTGTGTTTTATTGTGTTGTTTGTGTGATGTCTACTGGTTAATACAAAGGTTGTTGTTTCTGTTGTTCTATTATATTTGTGTCCTACGATGCTTATTGCTCACTATTTTGTGTAATGTTTCCTTAGCATGCTTTGTTTGCTGTGATAATGATGATGCTAGTAATGGAATGAATGGATGGATGATGATCCTGTAGTGTCTCAGTTGCCAAAGTCTCAAATAGAAAGAAACACGAGGGTTGCGAGGAAATACATCCCTGTGGCATATCATGTGGTTTGTTTTTGTTTTGTTTTTTATTTTTTATTTATTTTATTTTGTTTTTTGTAGGATTATCTGATTGCAGGGTATGGATAGGTTCAGAACTTTATTAATGCACAGTAGCTAAAACAGTTCGTGTAGTTATATTACAGTCTATAATTTTGTGTTGTTGTGAATAAGGATATAGTGTGTAAAAATGTCCTTCGACCTGTCTATTTATCTATATTTGTCTACATGTAGTCTGTGAAAATGTGTCATGATCATAGTTTCATAATATTTTAAAGCTATATCGCTTTGTGTGTAAATAGAACTCTATATACATGTATCTGAGTTTGCACCTGTGTGTGTCTGTGTACTGACACCTTACCACCTACTCTGTGTGTGTCTGTGTAGTGACACCTTACCACCTAGTCTGTGTGTGTGTCTGTGCATCTGTGTAGTGACACCTTACCACCTAGTCTGTGTGTCTGTGTACTGACACCTTACCACCTAGTCTGTGTGTGTGTGTGTATCTGTGTAGTGACACCTTACCACCTAGTCTGTGTTGCTCTCTTCTCTGTGTCCTACACTAGACAGGCAAACTCTGTTTCCTTCTCAGGTCACACTGCTTGACATGTCCTCCCTCTCCTCGCCAGTGCTGGTGTTATCTGTTGTACAGTTTATGTTCATGTCTGCTTTCTGATTCTTTTCCTCATGTTTCTGTATGGTTGACTGTACATTTGTTATTGTTTGTATACAGCGCATGGACCTCGTACTTACATGGAAAATACACTTTATTATTGGTAGTAATAACAACAGCGCTAAAACCTCAGTAAGTTTGTGATTTACCTTTTTGTCATCTGATGTCTAGCAATAATGTCAACATGTTTATAACATCGTAGGACAGGTAATGACCAGCGACATGTCTGTGTTCATGACAACTCTTGAGCAAGATCAACACAAATATTTCACTGCTGGACTTGTCTGTTGACATGAGGTCATTGCCTTGTCTTGTCTCAGGCCTGTTCACGCTTCACGCACTGGTAGAAAAGCAATATGTACACTTGAGAGTGGACATCATAGATAGGAGTGGACGACGTCGCTACGCTGAGTATGATGAGTTCAGCATGTGGGGTGCTGACGGTAACTACGAACTTTTCAGGAGGTTCTTCTTGGGTGACGCAGGTACGTAC
This sequence comes from Pomacea canaliculata, assembly GCF_003073045.1. Classification (NCBI taxonomy): domain Eukaryota; kingdom Metazoa; phylum Mollusca; class Gastropoda; order Architaenioglossa; family Ampullariidae; genus Pomacea; species Pomacea canaliculata. The sequence continues at coordinate 28,462,028 of NC_037597.1, read as the reverse complement.
GTGACCACTGAACAGTAAGAAAGTGTGAGACGCACGTTAGTTGGCAGGCTGCCTGTCTGGCTGGTTAAGAAATAAATGGATGACTACATTTGTGAGTGTGTGGCTTTGTGTGCATGTGTGCGAGGGTGACAGCGCCTCCTATCGCGTGCGTTTCTTTGATGTAATTTGGAAGACCAAGTGTGATGATCAGGGAAAAGAGACTTCCGCGGGTTTCTTTCTTGTTTGGGTTTTGTTTTATTTATTTTTTTTTTTGGGGGGGAGGGGGTTTAGGAGCGTCTTGAGGGCTGTATTGTAAAGTCCTGACCAGACTTCTTTAAAGAGTAATTTAATTATGTAAAATCGTTTTTAGTGAGCTGTACTCATTGTGTTGCTTTTTAATCTGTTGTGTCTGTCAGGCTTTGACTGGATGCAAATTATTAATAATTATTGTGAAATGTGAGCCGCCACGACGAAATGAGTCAAGTCGGAAATCTGAGATTTTACAAATTGGATATTTTCGAAATGTACTGGGTTTAGCTCTTTATTTGACACAAAGTTATTCTTCTAGTCCTCAAATGGAGTTTTAAGGTTTGAAGCGTGGAAGTCCGGTGGTCCCCTTATTGAGAAATGAGGGTTCAAAGATTTTCAGCAAACCCACCATGTTTCTCCTTAGCATCGGACACTTTTCATTGTTGACACTGTGCTACACTCTGCATGATGATAACATACTGCGCGCTACATCATTTTAGGTAATAAACATACATAGACATGAATATGTGCGTGCTTTCAGAACCTTCACCTTAGCAAAATAAACAGACATGGAAGACAACTGTCATTTGCTGTCTCCCCAAGTCATGACCGTTGACCTGTGCCAGTCCCACAATGCCACACCAGTACCGTTCTAACATACGGAGGAAACCTTTCATCTTTCTCTCTATACTTTCTCTCTTGTTTACTTTCATTCTAAAGGTTAGGATAAACTTTTTATATCCTATTGTAAACTTTACAGTCATTTTAGTTTAATTATCTATCTCTCTATTCCTCTTCGTGCATCAGGTTGCACACAAGGCCTCAACCAGAGTCCGCCACCGATGTCGATCGGCTGGAACCCGCTCCAGGTGACCCCATGTCCAGCCCTTTCCCTTCATCTCCCTTTCCACCGTTCTTCTCCAAGTTTCCTGTGGGCGGCCTCGTTTTCGTTGGCCGTCTGGAGTCCATCGTAGGGCGACTGTGGAGAGGTCTGCTGTCTGCTGGCGGAGCACATGTCCAATCCATCGCCAACGCCTTCGTTGAACCTGCGTGGTGATGGACTCGGTTTCAGTTCTTCGGTGGAGTTCTTCGTTGGTGATGGTGTTTGGCCAGAAGATGTTAAGTATGCGCCTGAGCCATCTGTTACTGAAAGTTTTGGTCATCTTCCATGATTGTGATCCGTAAAGGAGGGTGCTGATCACATTTGACTTGAAGATTCTCAGCTTGATCTTCTGACTGATGTTTGTTGCCTTCCATGTGCTCCTGAGTGAGGCGAAGGCGTGGATGGCTTTTGCCAGTCGGGCTCGAATCTCCACCTCCACATCCCCGGTGTTTGACATTTTGGACCCAAGATAGGTGAAACTGTCAACTTCCTCAATCTCTTCTCCATTTAGTTTGATGCTGTCTTGGACTCTGGCGTTCACTCTAATACTTTTCGTTTTCTTTGCACTGACCTTCAAGCCAAGGTATCCAGTTGTTTCTTAGAAGTCATTTGTTTTTTCCTGCATGTCTTGGTGGCGGTGTGACAGCAGGGCGATGTCATCAGCAAAGTCCAAGTCTTCCAGCGTTGATGTTGCTGTCATAGTCATGGTTCATCTGGTCCCTCTCCTCTCACTGTCGGTGGAAGTCTTCATGATCCAGTCCATGGCCAGGATGAAGAGGAACGGCGACAGAATGCAGCCCTGCTTCACACCGGTACTGATGTTGAAGGGGTCTGTGTCACAGACAACCTGGGATTTGAAATCGCTGTACAGCAGTGCAATGACCTGAACAAGTTTTGCAGGGACTCCGTAATGCCTCAGGATCTTCCATAAAGACTCGCGGTGGATGCTGTCAAAAGCCTTCTCCATGTCGATGAAACTGATGTACAGCGGTGTGTTCCACTCGTTGCTCTGCTCCAGAATCTGTCGCAGAATGAAGATGTGTTCAGAACAGGATCGCCCAGGGCGAAATCCTGCTTGCTGTGGTCGGAGGTCTTTCTCAAGGGTTGCCGTCAGTCTTGACAAAACAATCTTGCTGAAGACCTTGGTGGTAAGGGAGAGCAGTGTTATGCCCCTCCAGTTATTGCAGTCTCCAAGATTTCCTTTCTTGGGTAACTTGAAGATGAGCCCTGTCTTCCACGCATCAGTGAGCTGATCTGATTCCCAAACTTGCCTGAAGATTTCAGTCAGCATGGGAGCTGTCACATTCACATCTGCTTTCAACATCTCTGCTGTTATTCCATCTGCATCTGGTGCCTTGCCGCTCTTCGTTGTCTTGATTGCTGCTGTCACTTCTTCCAGCACTGCAGTTTTCCTGCCACCCACTCGACCACATTACCGTTGTTCAGCTGTTTATTTATCTTGTACAGTGTCTTCTAGTCATTTTTTCTTGCTGCTATTTCAGCTTCATCTGCCAGTTTCTCCGTGCAGTCTCTTTTGTTGGATTTTTTCATCCTCTGTACCTCTTTGTTTCGTTTTGTATATCTTTGTCTGTGTTGTTCTTTCAGGCGTTCGGATCTAGTGCTTTTGCATGATGACTTTTTGTTTGGCTGACTTTGTTTCGTCTATCTTCTTCCATGTCTCTTCTCTGATCCATTGTTCTTTCTTCTTCCGTTGGAAGCCAAGTATTTTCTCTCCTGTTTCTTGTAAGACTCGATTGAAGTCGTCTAAGGTCATCTCTTGTTGGTCTCCTAGTGCCTGGAACCTGTTCTTTACTTCCATAGTAAAGGCTCGTTTGGTGGCTGGAGCATCCTTGTCTTCTGCCTCAGTCTTCTGTTGGTGCATAGCAGGCTAGCACTGTCAGCTTGGTGTACTTTGAATGGAATCTTGCTCTCAAAAGCCTGGGTCCATAAGGCTTCCATTCCAGCAGTGCCTTTTCAGTTTTCGTGTTGAGGAGTAGAGCTACTCCTTCAGAGTGCTGAGCGTCTGATCTTCCTGAGAACAAGATGGTATGTCCTGACACTAGTCTCCTCTTTCAAGTGCCGGTCCATCTGACCTCACTGACTCCCAGGATGTCCAAGTTGTAGTTGTCAAACTCCTTGACTAATTGGAGCATCCTGCCAGTCTGGTACAAGGTCTGCACGTTCCAGCACCCCACCCTTAACTTTTGCCTCGGCTTGAGTAAATCCACTGTCGGGGTTTGGCTGTCGTCCGTCATTAGTCCAGTCTCCTGGTGTGCTTCATTACCATCGCCAGCTGTGACGAGTTCTCTGTTGTTAGTTTCGGTAACAGGCGTTTTTACATGGTGGGGTTGTTAGCCCTACCACAACCTACTGTACCGCTAGGTGAGGTGTCCACTTAGTCGCCTCTTACGACATGTCTGGCTGGATGGCAGGGACCCTATTCTTACGATGCTCGCTAGGCAAGCATACCCCGGGGTCCACAGGGGAGAGTTAGTTATACTCATTCATTTTTACATATTTTAGCTGAGGCATTCTTCTACTTAAAAACTGTTCTCTTCACTCTTATGTTCTTGATGATATGCTGGGTAAAGTATCATTAGAAATTAAACAAAAAACTCGTTTCGTATTTGATTGTGTTGCGTGGTGTTTGGCTTTGTTATGATGAACGACACAGAAATAACATTTAATAATAAAAGTTTCTGTAGATGTTTGGTAGTGATAATACATTTGTGATTAGGACTTTGTGTGTGTAATAGTATGTAACTGTGTGTGTTTGTGTGTTTACAGGAGATGGGTTGGCACCTAATGACTATAAAGGGTTTTCAACCTATGACCGAGACCCGACCGGCTGTGTCAAGACACGTCACAGCGCCTGGTGGTACCCGGATGACTGTGGCAGCACTTACCTCAACAGCCCTTATGCAAGTGGCAATGCTTGGGGTGACTTCAGCAACCTGCAGTTCTCGGAGATGAAGATAAAGCCATAAGACTGAACATCTATATATACACCGCCACCCTGGTGATCTCACAGATGAAGACGAAGCCAGACTAACACCATCTTGTCTCCTGTACCCACTGCTTACACCGCCAGTCGACTGTTCACTGTTCACTACAGGTTCCACTGATGATGTGAGCTCAGTGTACATTAATCTTTCTCAATAGTCTAGCATCTGACCCTAGTACAGACTACAGTACTTTAATTGTTTACTTTGAGTATATTGCCTGGTGATTCTATTATACATGTGTTGTATTATTTCTTTCAGATTTGGATGTGCTAGGATAAACTAACATGTTTATAAACGTAAAGTCTAAGTTTATTTAATTAATTCAGCATTCAATTGTGCCTAGGCTGTAGTACACGTGTCATGAACTGTCGCTATACACCTGATAGTTTGTAGTAAACGATATTAGCTATACACCTAACAGTTTATGCAATGTTGCCAGTTGACTCAGTGTGAAACAGATAACACTCATCCGAGAATTTAATGTTCACAATGATGCAAAACACGGATACTGATTGTATCCAACACTGCTGTTCATTATTTGCTTACTGACGATGACTGACCATGACTCAGATTGCTACATTCTCTAATTGTTTGGTGTTTAAAAGGCTTCAAGTTTATTTTGTGTTATGTTGTGAAACTTTACCGTGTCCTGTAGTTTGCTTTATTTAAGCGAATATTTACATTTTCACAAACCTGTGAGCGAAGCATACTTTTCGTAAAACAAATAGAACTATTGCCAAGAATGAACAGATATTTTCATAAAAGCAATTAAATTATAAGTAGTATTATAAGTAGTATTGTTGGTATTTGCCGCTTTGACTAAATGTGATGACATCACTATGTACTCGGTATTACTTCCCCTTTAAACAGATAATAACGGTAGTTGATACATCACATCTCTTACTTAATTGTACAAACAAATAAACTATTTTAATATTTGTTCTACACTGAAGAGCTCTAACAGCAAGGCGCTAGCAAAATGGCGACAAACACCTGACGACACCTGTGTATTCTCTGTGTAGAACTAACACGACAAACTTTCTGTGACAATATTGCAGTAAGAGCTAGTGTGGCTGTAGTAGCTACTGTAGACTAGTGTGTGTGGCTGTAGTAGCTACCATAGACTAGTGTGTGTGGCTGTAGTAGCTACCGTAGACTAGTGTGGCTGTAGTAGCTACCGTAGACTAGTGTGTGTGGCTGTAGTAGCTACCGTAGACTAGTGTGTGTGGCTGTAGTAGCTACCGTAGACTAGTGTGTGTGGCTGTAGTAGTTACCGTAGACTAGTGTGTGTGGCTGTAGTAGCTACCGTAGACTAGTGTGTGTGGCTGTAGTAGCTACCGGTAGACTAGTGTGGCTGTAGTAGGCTGTAGTAGCTACCGTAGACTAGTGTGTGTGGCTGTAGTAGCTACCGTAGACTAGTGTGTGTGGCTGTAGTAGCTACTGTAGACTAGTGTGTGGCTGTAGTAGCTACTGTAGACTAGTGTGTGGCTGTAGTAGCTACTGTAGACTAGTGTGTGTGGCTGTAGTAGCTACCGTAGACTAGTGTGGCTGTAGTAGCTAACGTAGACTAGTGTGTGTGGCTGTAGTAGCTACCGTAGACTAGTGTGTGTGGCTAGTAGCTACCGTAGACTAGTGTGTGTGGCTGTAGTAGCTACGTAGACTAGTGTGTGTGGCTATAGTAGCTAACCGTAGACTAGTGTGTGTGGCTGTAGTAGCTAACGTAGACTAGTGTGTGTGTGGCTGTAGTAGCTACCGTAGACTAGTGTGTGTGTGTGGCTGTAGTAGCTACCGTAGACTAGTGTGTGTGGCTGTAGTAGCTACTGTAGACTAGTGTGTGTGGCTGTAGTAGCTACCGTAGACTAGTGTGTGTGGCTGTAGTAGCTACCGTAGACTAGTGTGTGTGGCTGTAGTAGCTACTGTAGACTAGTGTGTGTGTGTGCGGCTGTAGTAGCTACCGTAGACTAGTGTGTGTGGTTGTAGTAGCTACAGTAGACTAGTGTGTGTGGCTGTAGTAGCTACCGTAGACTAGTGTGTGTGGCTGTAGTAGCTACAGTAGACTAGTGTGTGTGGCTGTAGTAGCTACGTAGACTAGTGTGTGTGGCTGTAGTAGCTACCGTAGACTAGTGTGTGTGGCTGTAGTAGCTACCGTAGACTAGTGTGTGTGGCTGTAGTAGCTACCGTAGACTAGTGTGTGTGGCTGTAGTAGCTACCGTAGACTAGTGTGTGTGGCTGTAGTAGCTACAGTAGACTAGTGTGTGTGTGGCTGTAGTAGCTACCGTAGACTAGTGTGTGTGGCTGTAGTAGCTACTGTAGACTAGTGTGTGTGGCTGTAGTAGCTACCGTAGACTAGTGTGTGTGGCTGTAGTAGCTACCGTAGACTAGTGTGTGTGGCTGTAGTAGCTACCGTAGACTAGTGTGTGTGGCTGTAGTAGCTAAGTAGACTAGTGTGTGTGTGGCTGTAGTAGCTACCGTAGACTAGTGTGTGTGGCTGTAGTAGCTACCTGTAGACTAGTGTGTGTGGCTGTAGTAGCTACCGTAGACTAGTGTGTGTGGCTGTAGTAGCTACGTAGACTAGTGTGTGTGGCTAGTAGTAGCTACTGTAGACTAGTAGTAGTGTGTGTGGCTGTAGTAGCTACCGTAGACTAGTGTGTGTGTGGCTGTAGTAGCTACGTAGACTAGTGTGTGTGGCTGTAGTAGCTACCGTAGACTAGTGTGTGTGGCTGTAGTAGCTACTGTAGACTAGTGTGTGTGGCTGTAGTAGCTACCGTAGACTAGTGTGTGTGGCTGTAGTAGCTACGTAGACTAGTGTGTGTGGCTGTAGTAGCTACTGTAGACTAGTGTGTGTGGCTGTAGTAGCTACCGTAGACTAGTGTGTGTGTGTGGCTGTAGTAGCTACCGTAGACTAGTGTGTGTGGCTGTAGTAGCTACCGTAGACTAGTGTGTGTGGCTGTAGTAGCTACCGTAGACTAGTGTGTGTGGCTGTAGTAGCTACGTAGACTAGTGTGTGTGGCTGTAGTAGCTACGTAGACTAGTGTGTGTGTTGTAGTAGCTAACAGTAGACTAGTGTGTGTGGCTGTAGTAGCTATGTAGACTAGTGTGTGTGGCTGTAGTAGCTATTGTAGACTAGTGTGTGTGGCTGTAGTAGCTACTAGTAGACTAGTGTGTGTGGCTGTAGTAGCTACGTAGACTAGTGTGTGTGGCTGTAGTAGCTGTAGACTAGTGTGTGTGGCTGTAGTAGCTACCGTAGACTAGTGTGTGTGGTTGTAGTAGCTACAATAGACTAGTGTGTGTGGCTGTAGTAGCTACCGTAGACTAGTGTGTGTGGCTGTAGTAGCTACGTAGACTAGTGTGTGTGGCTGTAGTAGCTACCGTAGACTAGTGTGTGTGGCTGTAGTAGCTACAGTAGACTACTGTGTGTGGCTGTAGTAGCTGTAGTACCGTAGACTAGTGTGTGTGGCTGTAGTAGCTACTGTAGACTAGTGTGTGTGGCTGTAGTAGCTAAGTAGACTAGTGTGTGTGGCTGTAGTAGCTACCTGTAGTAGACTAGTGTGTGTGGCTGTAGTAGCTACCGTAGACTAGTGTGTGTGGCTGTAGTAGCTACTGTAGACTAGTGTGGCTGTAGTAGCTGTGCTGTAGACTAATGTGTGTGTTGTAGTAGCTACCGTAGACTAGTGTGTGTGTGTGTGGCTGTAGTAGCTACCATAGACTAGTGTGTGTGGCTGTAGTAGCTACCGTAGACTAGTGTGTGTGGCTGTAGTAGCTATTGTAGACTAGTGTGTGGCTGTAGTAGCTACCATAGACTAGTGTGTGTGGCTGTAGTAGCTACCGTAGACTAGTGTGTGTGGCTGTAGTAGCTACCGTAGACTAGTGTGTGTGGCTGTAGTAGCTATTGCCTGCACTTGCATGCTGCTGACTATTGTATTTTAAAATGTCACGTGACGCTTTGCTTAATAAGTATTTGTCCTAAACTGAAGCGATCTCATGTTGTTTATTTGAAAGAGTGCGCATGTCCGCGGCAAGTTCCTGACACTCTGTCTGTCTGTCTGTCCTTACTTTTTCCATCTTTCAATTCCTTTATATCTTTTTCTTCACTCGTCACACACTCTTTACTCTTACTATACAGTTTTCAAGAAAAGAATATTTCTATAACCTGCACAACCAAACCCGTCCTTGCTGAAGTTTCATGAGGTGTGCAGTTGTTGCACTGGTCTTTATGTTTATCTCACTTCTACGTGTTTCCTCTACAAACACGTGACTTTGATACACGGGAAGAAAGAAACTCAGAGGTTCGTTAGTCGGTTCTTCCTCTGGTCACCGGGATGCCGGCCACCCTCCAAGGTGCGTGGAAGGACAGTCTTCGACAGGGTGTCGTGCCGTGTACACACGCTTCCCTGACACACTGATCACAGTCAATTAAACATGTTTGTAAACATTCACTGATATCATAGGGAGTTCAATAAACACATCTGTCATCATTTAGCAACATCACTGTGGATTTCTAGGGCACAAGAACATTCTCTAATGTTCTACAGCAAGGAGGACTAGTGTTTAGTTGAAGGAAAGTATTTCAAACATCAGTGAAGTTGTCCAGCGTGCACTCCATGTTCCAGCTTGCTGTATCGCCTTCGGTTATCATTCGCAGTTTGGAAATGTGGCCCTTAGAGATAACCTTTGACCTGGTTGATAATATGTACTGTGTGTCGTCTTACTGCTAATCGCAAGAGGGAAGAGTCCTGGCATGTTACACAGAATATAATTGTGCTACCATAGCAACTCAGATGGTGAGGAGACACGAGCTGAAGTGTCTGGAGCTCGTCAAGTGGCCGGAACACAATGCTTCAAAGATTTCTACCCCGGGTGACAAAGACAATCAAGAGCTCGCTCGGCGTACGACACACCTAACCAATAGAAATCACTAATGTGTCCTAATGCAAAAAGCACAACAAAGTAAAATAATAAAGGTCCTAAAATGAAAGAAGCAAACCTCACAGTTGATAGTGTGACAAAATAATTGCATTCATCTCGCCACGTTCAAACTTGCACATTCAATAGACGGGTGTCTAAAATAATTAATAAATGGGGATAGAATTTGAATTGACTGATTAATGAGGACAGCACCAGTGATGCCTCATGTCTCACCCCACCAGTGACCCCAGTGACCCCAGTGGAGGCAAACCTTCGGAAGCGTGACGTCAGCGACCTTGACATTCCGCGCTAAGCCAACCTCCGCTTCACTGTTTGCCATGAAACTTGTTGTGGGGCTACTTCTACAACTTGTAAACACTATCAAGGGCTGCATACAGCTAATTGCTACAATAAAATAACTCAAGGCCTACAACTGATGACAGGTAAAGGTAAAATAAACGAGGGCCAACACAACACAGACGATGTTAAAGTTCAAGTAGGTGACAGTAGTCATCATCGCAAGCATCGTCTCTGTGGCGTAGTGGTTACCAACGAAGTCTTTAGACTGACAGTAGGTGGGTTCATACCTTAGATACATATTTTTGTTTGTTTGTTTTTGGAGTTTTGCTTTGGGATGTTTTCTGCATTTTTCTTCTCACACAGTTCACATCCCTAATATGTATTATTATTTCTGTCTTCTCTTCTGTATAGTTGTAATGACCTTAGAAAAGTTCCAGATAGGATGAACCTGATGTGTAGTTGCTCTCAAGCTAGTGTATGAATGAGGAGCAGGAGTGCAAGTGGAGTTTGCATGCCTGTGTGAGGAGAGCGAGAGAGATGCAAGAAAACATGTGAGTGCAGGAGAGAGACAAAAAGCAAGAGAACAGGAGAATGTTATTGTTATAGATTAGAGAGAGGGACTGAGGAAACCAGAGTTCAACCCCCACCAAAAAAAAAACCCTGACGCCCAACCTTGTGGACAGGTGTTACTGTGACTCAACCCTAAAAAAAAGATATTTTATGGAGAGTCATCAAGCAAAAAAAGTAAATTCCTGGGGTTTGCACATTGAGGTGCTGTCACGTACCCGCATTCGGCAGTCAGACATTGTGCATTCTTGCCAAGGATAAACACGAGATCACTTCAGGTTGGGACGTCCATTTAATATTACACACGAAAAACTTCATACATATCCATACATATATCTGGTACATACTTTAGATATGAACCATAGACCCCATACATACCCCACTTTCTATATATACAGCACAGTGTTTGTAGAGGGTAGAGGTCGTACAGCTCCTCCCTTTCTCACGCCTGCCTTGAACTGCCCACCCGTGGTTAACTGGCTACTGGCTACTAGACCTACTGTAACACCAAAATTTGCAAAGATGTCTGAGCCACTCGGGGAGACCAGACAGCGCGGGGTGGGGTGACCACGGGGACAGGGACAGGGGACGAGACCATGAGAAAATAAATGGGGGGGGGGATGTTTTTGGTTTGTAAGGTAGAGTGGAGAGACGGAAGGCCAGCCGCCGAGTGAAGATCTGAATACAACCTACGGTGATGCGGCAATTCCATGTTTGTTGTGTTCTTGTACCACTAGCCCACCCCTATCTAGCATCAGGGACAGACGTGTTGGGTACAGCACAGGAGCAATAAAGCGATTGCTGCTCTGGATATTTCACTAGAAGTTTACTGGGGTGGGAAGGAGGCGATCGTCGTGAAGATTTTATTGTCCAAACATTTACAGAGACAGCACAGAGATGAGGGTCGCCGATGTCTTTCACCCGGGCACACTTGTAGTTCTCTACCCAGATTTCACCCGAAAAATAGAAAAACTCGTATTTTATTTAAAGCTCTCGTAAAGTTCAAACATCACCAGGGGCTATAGACAATTTAATGTGTTGAATAGAAAAAGGAAAGCCGATGGGGCAACAACCGGTTATGTTCCATTTTCTGAAATAGTTGTACTTGGAGGTTTGGTAAAATCACTTTGAAAAACAACAGGTTGTCGGATTTCCCCCTAAAAGCACAGTCATCTTCCCTAGCCGCTCTCTCGTATCAACCCTCGTGTGTTTCCGCCCACACGTCCCCCACAAACCGAAGAAGATGGAGGTTGAGGTCGCTGTCCTCGCTTCACCTCGCGTATGGTCTCACATCGTATTTCCTCCTGAGTTGCTACCACCACGGATGCCTACAACTTGATAAACAGTTATTTACTGTAACTCGCCCCCGGAAGTAGGGTCATGCAGCAGAGTTACTGCGCTTGCTGTTGACGTAGTGAAGGTTTGAGAGGAGGAACGTGCGGGCGACGTGTCTCCTGAACTCTAGTCGCCTGCTGCCTGTTGACCTCAAACTGAGCTTCCAGAAGCTTCTGACTTACTGTGCGCAACAACAAACTGCAAGGCATCCTTGGAGTGAGAGAGCGGATATATGAGATGTAAACCATCACTGGCATATATATATATAGTCGTGTGAGATGGAGAAATATTTTACAGCATATACTTATGGAACGGAGACTGTCACGGACAGGTTCTAGCCCTGGAATGAACATCATCCCTGACAGAACACAGTCGTGGAATGGAGACTATCACAATCTGGGTCAAAGCCAACGGTGGGGTCAAAAATGTTCTTCATGGCCTGACAACAGCTTAAGAAGGTCAGCAGCTCCAAGTGCCCTCTTCGAAGATGGCAGCTGCATGACAAATGTACCACCAGGCTTTGGACAGGGACAGTAGTGTGCTTCACAGGCTCGGGTGCAGCATTACCACCAGGCTGGCCACCATGTACCCGCTGTACAAGTTCCTCAGTCTCTCTCTTGCTTAGTGGATGCGAGATGTCAACCATGCTGCAGACATCAGAGGCTGTTGAAACTGTTGGGAAAGTGCCGCCTGAACTTAAAATGAGTGAAAACGCACGGAGCATGCTCGCCTTTCTACTCCCATGAACCGGTACAACATTCTCAGACCCTAATCGTCATCCTTGAGAAAGGCTCACAAAACGAGCTGAAGGGCGCACAAACGAGTGAGAGTTTGAGATTCATGACGCGTAGGGAAGACGCGTACTGCAACGGGTAGGGCCCGCCTCTAAGCTACCCGTTGTGAGAAAGCGATTGCGATTAAGCGACGGGAGCGCGAATGCACGGGGAAGTAACTGCATGGACAATTTTTTTGCCTCTGAAAGTAAAATAAAAATATGCAAATGCTAGTAGTGACCAGGGATAACCAGTACAATTTAATTTCAAAATTTCTCAGCATTTCATTCCTGACCCACTATAATTCCTAAGAATAATAAACTATTACACAATCAAAACTTGTTAAATGAAAATGCTACAAAAGATGAAATTGCTTATGGTTACTGCTTAAATTATGGCATAACTGTAATAGTATATACAGAACAACATAAGAAATAATATATATACATAATTAAAAACATAAATATTACAACTGTAATAATAAATAAAAAATTAATAACATAAAGAAATAATTTTTGCCTATGGTATGAAATATTTCTTCAAGAGTTATAGATAGTTGTTCCTATTGCTCTATAATAGTACTAAGAAATATTTAACGGTTATTTTTGGGATAGATAACTAATGATGAAGAAAATTATAATTATTATCTTTAACAGTTTTATCTCATCATTAAATAACTTTAGACGAAAAGTGTCTGAGCAAGTCTTGTACATACGAATGAATAGACATAAACCAGCGATTGCAGGCATGGTCGTTTTTCACTGCTTTAACTTCATAAACAAGCAGCTTAGTTTGATTTCCAGCATATATTATGATTGCAGAAGATTTAAATATTATAAACAGTTGAAATTATATTCACTATCCTTGCAAAAAAAGCTGAAATAAAGCGAACAATTTACACGTTCTCGTCACAACCGCTAGGCTCCAATCTACCCGTCGCGCCGTGTAGCTGTACGGCTGGCTGTGGCAGAAGTGATGACGTAGCACGCAAGTTCCCGTGACGCTACACGTTGCCGTCCCCGTACGCGGCGCGCCAGCGCTGAGTCTCAAACTCTAATGACTGAGCCTTGCCAGACGTGCAATCAAAAACGAGGTTTTGTCCAGCAGCTTCCATCCAGCCCTCAGCCCTCAGCTACCGACATTTTAGTAGCTAACTGGGAAAAAAATCATCTGCCAGCAGTCCAGTAACACAAGTTCGTGGTTAATGAGACTGTCACGTGCGGTCACGTGCTGTCACGCTGCAGTAGACGTGAAGACGTCTGCTCTCGTCCTCTCAGTGCCTACGATCAACGTCGTGTGCACGGCCACAGCCACAGGAACAGTTCTCTGTACCCACTGTTCTCTGTACCCGCCTCCTACCCGCATTATTCGCCCACAGCTCGGCTAGCCTTAACGGGCCTTTATTTTCTTCCATCGCAGGAGAGCTCCATCGTTAGCCTGATTAGCTGTCGTTTTGCGCGTCCTCGCCTCCGAGAGAAAAACTCGACTTGTCATGACAAATTATTTCTCAAGGAATCGCTAGAAAGGGCGAGGACGGCGATCACCGACTGCTGTGAAACTACTCAATCGTGAGTAGCGCTCACTCTCATGCTGCCCAGACATTCGGCAGTTGCTTGGCTTTCCAATCAGGAAATATTAGCACAAGCTTTTTTCCAAATTAAAAAAAAGAGAAACAAAGAACTTCCAGTTTTTTCTTTTGTTTTTGGCTCAGAAATAAAACAAGTTCATTGGCTTGAACATTTCCACAACTGTATGTCTTCACAAATATGAAACGAAATGAAAAAGCAGAAACAGTTACAGTAAAAAAAATTGTTTACATGCCTTGAGAAGAAGACTTACATGACATTTGTCTCAATGTGCCACTCGCAGACATTTGCTAAGTTGAGAGAGAAAAGAGACTTCCCCATAAATGAACGCGCATTCCTTTTTATATCAATCATCTCAATTACAGAAATGGCGAGGTGTGTCGAATGTTATCACAGTAGTGTACTTAGTGTGATGTATGTACATATAGGTAGTACATGCATGTAGTGTACTTAGTGTGGGCTGTAGTGTACTTAGTGTACTTAGTGTGATGTATGTACAGGTAGTAAAGTGTTGCACAAATAAATTTATCCTAAGAATTCCATTGCCTCAGAGGTTAGTTTTGTCCAAGACTCTGGGCCCAGACGTGAACTGTCGCTTGTCCGGGATCCTAGAGACATGGCATAGGATCGTGAAGAAATAACAGACATCCTCAAGAACTACCTGGCTAACCCTCAGCATCACTGGGCGAAGGCTTTCCTCGATGTCAGGACCGGCCAAGATACGGTGTCCACCCTTCTGATGAAAGGTGTCGGCTGTGGTCCCACTGAAATAGCGAATAAGTTCTGGTGTTGACAACGTGCTATCAACGTGTTGACAACGTGCTGACAACGTGCTATCAACGTGCTGACAACGTCTCAGCTAAACAGCTAAGGCAGCGAGGGGAAGAAATAATAAATAGTCTCACTGCCCTGCGCCATCGACATCAAAGTCATTTGACAGTCTGGCACAAGGGGTTGTGGCATGTGATGCCAACATTCACCATCTCGTTGAAGTCATATAAGTGCTTACAAGTGTAGGTACTTACACGAGCTCAGTGTCAACAGTGGACGGTCGGGTGAACATCGTTTTGGAGAATACCATGAGAGAAGAACTGTCCCACCATCACATCTCTACTGACATCAACCGTAGGACCATGTGCAACCTCTGCAGGTGACATTGACCCATGACAGGCACCAAGTCCCTCGTGACTCCAATCCTGGTGTTTGCACGTGGAACGTGCTCAGCTTCCCGATGTCGAGAGGAGAGTGCAGGCTTTCTAGAACAAGTGCTGCTCCAAATCTCGCACAAGGAACATGAAGACAATGACTTTCCAGAGGTGGACAGGTGAAAAAACTACCCGGCAAACTTACAGGAGCGGACTAGTCGTTCCTGTTGACCTGTTGACCCCGTCAAGACCCGCTAGTGAGTCGCCAGCCGCCGTCTGCTCATTGTAATCCCTGCCACTAGTAGCAGTGGACTTGTACTGATTGTGCTTTGTAGTAAACCTGATGTTATGGCTGATGTCATGATGTGATGGCTGTGACATACCCTGTCCACTCTAACATTTGCCACTGCTGCTGTCGCGATCCTGATGATGTCTATTGTACAGCTGTCATCGTTGGAGAGGGTTGCTCCAAATTCTTAAAATTACTTATCTCACCGAGCCGTTGGCCGTGCATGTAGACCTCTGCTTTGTTTTTCGTTGCCATTGACAGCGACTTTACTTTTTGTAGTCTGTTCTCTGCCACCAGTTCCTCATCGGTGTTGCTGCTGCTGCAGCTCTCTCTGACCTTTAGCATGAGTGCGTGGGTCTTTGATGAATGACTGAGAGACATGGACTCACAGCTGGCTTTGGACAGAGGTGGGAGGACCGTCTTAAGTGTGGAGAGTCTGGGCACGACAAGACAGAATCAATCAGCAGGTCCCCTTTGCCTGCTACAGTTTCATGGGATTGGAATGAATGACAGCAAGAGTATTGTGATATGCAGCCCGGGTAGGCTCCTCCACCCATACCCGCAGTGATGCGCGTGGACATGTCACGTGCACACCAACCATCGCCATGGTGACTGCCGCGCCACCACGTACATGTTATTGCCTGCAGTTACATCGCCCTTCTCCTCTTCTTCGTCGCCCCTGGCAACTCTTTAGCCCTGACGAGCAGACGTGTGGGAAGAGGGCACGTAGGTCGCATGCTTCCGGTCTCACAAGCGCAGACTGTCTAGAGGCGATGACTTCCGGTCCTGGTCAGGTGCTGGATGCTCGCTGGCAAGTGATGGGTCGGTGGCGTGACGGCAGCTGAACGACTGTGATGCTACTTTCCACCCTCGTTGAGTAGACCTTCGCCTTGTCTGAAGTTTTCTGGATTGTGAGCGGCGGACCAGAAGGTCTTGACTGGCCCGGGATAACTCTTGTCTGGAGCTCACAGACCCAGCTGTGGTTGTCTGACCAAATACTCGCCTCTCACCCATGAAGTGAAAATCGGAAGAGCCTGGGTTCACGTCTCATCTCCGGATGGTGTTATGAGACCGTGGGTGAGGCGTTTTGTCACAGGGTTGGCTCAAGGGTTTCCTCACCATTGTATGGACCCCTCCCCCTTTCCCGTCCCCACCATAGTACACAACCAGCTGTACGTGCCAGCAGCTTCCCAGCAAATGAGCAAAGTAAGCAGCCAACCAACTCTACCATGCGCGGAAATATTTAGTATCTCTTAAAAATGTTGAAAAGTGTTTGGACATTTGTCGGGAGAGTATAGGAAGATAATATGTTGATAAGGCAATGCTGGTGTCTGGACATTTGACGGGAGGATATACCAGGAGGAAATGTAGACCGTCCTCTAATTCTGCAGGGCAGTGCGTGGACTACCCGGGTAGTCAGGACACACCCAGCCTCACGGGCTTCACATCAGCTTGACATGGTCTCTGTCTCGTAGTCCACGTCTGTCATGGCGAAGTGTGGCGAGGTCAAGCGATTTGGAGACCCAGACAACATCCATCATAGAAAACAGAGGAAAAGGATGAGGATTAGAAGAAACCTCTAGAAACATTTACAGCCAAAGACTCCAGTGCATGGCTGGGGCGTGCGGTTCGCCGGTGACAGACTTGTCTTTAAAAGTTTGTGACACCGAGAAAGAAAAGTGTTTTATAGACAAGAACTGGTAATAAATGTCAATAACGGAGAAATATTGAGATGACAACGTACAGGGAAGGAAGGAGAGCAGCAGCCCGAGTGGAATGGTGGGTAGGCGTGGTGCCCCCCACTCCAGCGTCTGTCAGAAGTGTGTGGACAGTGGAGGAAGGGTGGTGAGGGTGGAGAGACGGTCGATACAATGTGAACATGAACATTTCAACAGTCTGCGGTCGTCATAGAAACGAGAACCTGTGCTGCCATGTTGTCTGTTGTGATTAGTGTCATGCGGCTAGGCAACAAAAAGAGGAAAACAATGGCTACAGCACCTGCGCCTGACTCCGGAGTTGTGTCCTCTACGTGGTTTGATACCCGTGTAAAGTTGCAAACATCCAGTGGCTGACCCCTAGGGTCTGGACAGCGAGAAACCTCACACATATAGAGTGATCCCCAAACAAGTGCAGTACCTCATACCTACTCTACACCCTCCTTCGCCAATAATCCCTCGTCTACCTTTTTACGAGTAAAACTGACTGGCCCATGGATTAGTGTGACAGACACAGACAGACAGACACAGACCTTCTAGATGCTCATCATGTGTCCTAAACACTCAGGCTACTGTCGCCTGACGGCCATTGCCACACTTCTATCGTCCTTCAGTCAACGGACACCCAGCCCCGGCCCCGGGGTTTTATTTCCCACATTCCAGTCCTGGCTCGGCCACGCCTTCTTTCAGTACAAAAGAAAATTGTGTAATCACGAAATCTGAAGGCTCGCAGCTCCTCTTAGTTCGACATTTTCTTCCAGTCAAACCACATAAACACTGGGAGTCCGCCCACAGTAGCTGAGGCGTTAGACAGCTGCAAGTGAGACAGATACACAAAGTCACACACACACTAACACAAAGTCAGACATCTTGACACAAAGTCACACACCCTAACATCACGTCACACACTAACACAAAGTCACACACCTTGACACAAAGTCACACACACTAACATACTTAAAGTCACACACGCCTGACACAAAAGTCACACACCTTGACACAAAGTCACACACCTTGACACAAAGTCACACACCCTAACATCACGTCACACACTAACACAAAAGTCACACACCTTGACACAAAGTCACACACACTAACATACTTAAAGTCACACACCCTGACACAAAGTCACACACCTTGACACAAAGTCACACACCCTAACACAAAGTCACACACCTTGACACAAAGTCACACTCTCTAACATACATAAAGTCACACACATTAACAGAAAGTCACACACCTTGACACAAAAGTCACACACATTAACATAAAGTCACACACACTAACACAAAGTCACACACTAACACAAAGTCACACATCCCAGCTTACAGCACGAGCTGGTGAAGACAAGCCTCATCAATCCTGTTGACAGCTGATGTACTGAACACACAACATCAACAACTTACATTTTAACCAGCGACGTACTTAAACCACGTGACCAGTTCTAGCGACAGTTGATGTTTTCAAGATCACGTGACACAATTGGTGTTTGAAAGACGACGTGTCCAATCCCACTGACACTCAATGCACCAACATCGTCTTCACGCAGCAAAGATATTTCCGTGAGTTTGACGATGACGATGACGAGATCCACGATGTCTTTCCTGGACATCCTCCTTCCTTCTCTGTACTTGTTACACGCACACACACACACGAACACACGAACACACACACACGCACGTGCACCGTAGGTGAGCAGACTGTCACGCGCGCACGGATGAGCTGTGAATCCATGGATTTCCACTCCATCAGCTGGACATGGCGGGAGGCAGGGGACTCCTGCAGAGGCTGTGCAGCATGCCGCTGCTGCTGTGGCGGGTCTGGGTGGGGTCAGGGCGGGGTCAGGGGGAGGGGGCGGGTCAGATTCTTTTATTGCCACAGTGGGAGAAGAGGGAGGAGGTCGGGAGGGAGGCGAGGGAAGGGGAGGAAGGGGAGGTCTTGTCAATTACCAAGGGCTTAGGATTAATGGAAAAGGTTACAACACCGAGTCACACACAAGAACATTGTCGCGACGGAGGTAGTCCGCTCAATTATGCGCGTGCTCGCTCACACTGTCTCTCTCCTCTTACACAACACAAAGAGAGAAACCAGAGAGAGTGAGGAACAAAAAATGAGTGAGCGAAAAAAAGAAAGCCGACCTTCTGTAGATATTCTCTCGGTGGCCCTTCGTCAACTTGCAGAAGGTTTTATTAGCAGACACACGTCACGTGTCGACCCCTGTCGTGCTTCAGCTTGACCTTTTGTAGGCTAGTTGTTATTACACAAGATGGAGAGGTAGACGGTGTTGCTGTATGGGCACAAAGCGAGAGACAGTTGTATTATTGCCTGGCATTATTGTATAGTCCAGTATTGTAAGACTGTAGCTTTGTCAGGTATTATAGTCAGTGTTGTAGTAGTGTGACATTGTCAGACATTACATGTATAGTCTAGTCAGTGTTATACTAGTGTAGTATAGTCAGACATTATAGTGTAGTAGTGTGACATTGTCAGACATTATAGTGTAGTCAGTGTTGTAGTAGTGTAGTATAGTCAGACATTATAGTGTAGTAGTGTGACATTGTCAGACATTATAGTATAGTAGTGTGACATTGTCAGACATTACATGTATAGTCTAGTCAGTATTATACTAGTGTAGTATAGTCAGACATTATAGTGTAGTAGTGTGATCTATTGTCAGACATTACATGTATAGTGTAGTCAGTGTTTTACTAGTGTAGTATAGTCAGATATTATAGTATAGTAGTGTGACATTGTCAGACATTATAGTATATTAGTTTGACATTGTAAGACATTATAGTGTAGTCAGTGTTGTAGTAGTGTGACATAGTCAGACATTATAGTGTAGTCAGTGTTGTACTAGTGTAGTATAGTCAGATATTATAGTATAGTAGTGTGATATTGTCAGACATTACATGTATAGTGTAGTCAGTATTATACTAGTGTAGTGTAGTCAGACATTATAGTATAGTAGTGTGATATTGTCAGACATTATAGTGTAGTAGTGTGACATTGTCAGACATTATAGTGTAGTAGTGTAACATTGTCAGACATTACATGTATAGTGTAATCAGTGTTGTACTAGTGTAGTATAGTCAGATATTATAGTGTAGTCAGGGCCGCCGAGAGCCAGCCCGGGCCCCGGGACAGACGACCTCTCCGGGCCCCTTGTACTTGTAATCGTAAATTATTTTCCCAGTATATAATGTATGTTTACAATTAGAATCTCAATATCTACACTTCATTCAGTAACGAAATATAGACTGCAAACAGTAGGACAAGTGCACTAGGATCTACATCACTACTTGAACATAAAGTTGTTTACATGCGAGTGGTTAGTAAATGAGGACAAATGATGTTAAAGGATCAGACCTGTAGCACCCCGCTCCACAGACCCCACACCCCCCCCCCTTTAGTAAGGACTGTTACGTCAGCAGACTGTTATGTCAAAACCTCGACAGATTAGAACAACGGCTAGAGGTATCACAAAGCTTTGTGTTCTAAGTGCTGCGCTTTTGTACTAAGCTCACTGACGTGCAAGGACATTTTCTCTATGTAAGTGATGTATACTTCTACATGTAAAGAGGAAGAACCGAAGAAGTAAATGCCTAAACAAGTCTTCATCGAGTGCCGTTAACAACCTCATTAAAAAAAGTGTTTGCTGCGACGAACAGCAGAGCACATCAGTTATCATTTTTATCAACTACATAACAAAACACGCAGCACCTATCGAAAGTCCCTTCCTATATTATTCCTTTAGCAAAACACACACACACACACAATAAACTACACACACGCATGCTGTACACGTAAACAAATATCTGAACTGAACTGTCGCCTTCAGACTCTTTAAAGCAGAAATTTTGAATTCATCCAACTTTTTACGAAGCATAAACTCGGTCGACTTCAACCGCCATCAGTCACTAGCCGTTAAAATACCTGCTGAGTTTTAGAAGACAAAGCAACTGTTTTAAAGACTAGTTAGCTAGTAAGTGTAATACTTTTATATTTAAGGAGATTAGAAGGTTTTGTAAAAATGACAGAAAAATAGAAATGTTTAGCATATTTTAGCTGAATCGTAATACTTCATAGAACAAAGTTATACAGTACTAATATTGTCATTTTACCTGCTGACTAAAAACTTTATGAGAGGGCCGGCCTTTGCTCAGGTCTGCCCTAGACAGTGTGCCTCACTAGTCTGTAAGAGATCGAGTACATTTTTTTGGTGGCTGTGTTAGTCGAAGTGTCATTGCCAAGACAGTGAGTTTTAATAGTGTGCAAGGAGTTCAGTGCACTTGGTAGATGTGTTAGTCAAAAGGAAGAGCCATTGTATTAGTGAATGTGTATTTCATACTTAGTTTTTTTTTAAATTTATTTTGTATTAAACGTAGGCACACTCGTATAGGAAAATTATTTTGTTTTATTTGAGAGAAAGAATGCGCAATTGTCTGACTCCACGGGTGTGCTCGACAGAGTGTGAAAGAGAGACAATATTATTATGTACAGTGTCAGTGAGCTTATTATACAAGTAGCCTCCCCTTGACATCAACGTGTTACACAATTACTGTCTAGTCACACACAGCACAGACATACTCTGAACACGTGACAAACAGTTGTTGTTTATTGCGATTTAAAGTGATATTTGTGTTGCTGATACTTCATAAAATACTTTGACAGGAATTGAGAACTTGTGATGTTTGTGTGTGACGGTAACTACTGTAACACTCATGTCTGTCACAGCTACCCAAACTTCCCCACTGTGTGTGACAAGCTGCTGACACAAGTTCCTCATCTCCATCTGTGGGCGGCAAGTTGTTTCCATGGAGACGCACCCGCCGGCTGGGTAGTGGAAAATTTAACCAGACCCCTCCGCTCTCCACCGGCCGTCGTCAGGGAAGTCGCGCAGGACGTGGATATCACTGACCTTACTGTCCTGCCGTACAGTGAGCGAGGTGTGGCCGACCACACAGACGGCCCGCCAGTCAGACGAGTGTATCACCGAGATCAAAGTCACTCAGGAGACATTCCAGATGACTGTGTGACGTGCGGTCGTGACGTGGCCAGCTTCCTACGCAGTCTCCGTGTTGGTGTTACAGGTAGGTGTGTGTATTGTGTAGTGTAACGTGTGTTGACATGTGAACAGTTAACCGTGTGATAAATAACAATCAGGTGAGAAACGGTCTTGTGAAGATGACAGTGACGTGATGTCCCTTCGCCTAAATGGCTACAGGGTTATCTTCATCACATTTTCTCTTTCCCTTTTTTCTGCGCCAGGGTTTGTGTGTAGTAGTCATCTGTGAGTCGGTGACAGCTTTCTGTCCTCACAACCTGTCTAAGTTTTCTAGAACATTTCTTTTTCAACTGACCACTAGTTTTTTTGTTTTTTTGTTTTGTTTTGTTTTGTTTTGTTTTTGTTTTGTGATGTGCGGACCTGGGCCTCATGGCTGCACTGTCTGTAGAGTAGATGTTTGTGTCCTCTTCATCTCAACGATGTGACTGACGATGAGTGTGATATCAGGGATTAGTGGTTGTATGTCGTCTGCTCCATGTGTGTTTGAGGCTGTTGTCACGTGATCTTGTGTCTGGATACTTACCTGTGTTGCCTACAACTGTTTGTTCACCTCCTCTTGACTGTGTGACACCTGTAATGTTGCTGTGTGTAACGCCGTTGTTTGTGTTGTTTACTTTGTGCACAACATGTTGAGTTTACCTGTAGTGTGATTGTGCTGTGGAGTCTGATAATCTACATGGACATTGCTGACTGAGTATGTCAAACGTCATTGATCATGCAGCAAGCGGGAAAGGGCGATATCAAGATGTCATCATCATCATCATCATCATCATCATCATCATCATCAGCATCCACCCGATGCGACCCTGACTCAGTCCAAAAAGTTTTCGTTCTCGCTACCTGGACTGAGCCGATGTCCATTGCGCGCAATGGGCAACGGTTGCCGGCAACCTACCTACTCAGCCGCATCGTCTCACGAATGACTACAATATTTAGTCATTTAGAGTACGATGAAAAAACGCCGAATTCAAGATAGAACGACAGTAAATACGATTTTAAAATGCCTTTTATAAAGTTATCAGATGTATTATGAAAGCAGAAGGAACAGGGAAGAAAATTTAGGGAAACACGATCGAATCGACCATCACGTATATTTGCTTATTGTCGATTACCGAAGGGTCAACTCACAGCCTATAGCATTGAGAAACTTTTATTTTTGTAAATTATTTTTGTAAATAATGAATAGGAAAATGTGCACCAACGCTT